>NC_041362.1:2553201-2625701 GCF_900634415.1 Cottoperca gobio
AAATCAACAATGGCGTCTAAAGCGAACAACAACAACTCCGACTTCTTCCAAGTATTGTGACTCTCTGGAGTCCTCTGCAAAGGCAAGATTCAGAGAAAAGATCCAAATGACCCGTACACGCTAAAGCCTTCGGATTATATTGAGGATTTAGATTCATTACCGCCGATTGAATATCCGGATATTGTGAACTACCTTGTGCTACAAACGTTGTGGGCAACCAACGCACAAATGAAGGCGTACAAGAGTTTAGATGCTTATAATGTTTTGTTTCTGGCTGGGTTGGTAGTCTTCTTACCAAACCACTGAAAGATGACAGGGTGCTCGTCCACGCCCGTGTAATCACTCTCAAAGAGCTCGAGATGCACCGCTCAAGCCGTGGTTTGTGAGGGAGAAGAGCGGCGATGTTATCCTCGCTAACGTAAACGTAAACATAGCTTTAGCATGAGCTCTTACCAGATATAAAGTGGACGCCACACACACGGTGAACTGAGCTTCTTCTTCTGTTGAATCCTCACGAGTTATGTTGCTAAACCAGCTGACGGCGTTCGGTAGACGGCAACTCATCCCTCTTTGTGGATCGTTGTTGATGATTTTAGGAAATCTAAAGAAGCGTTTCTCTGGGTCACGAGTAGCGTTATGACCACAAGTATACACTGTGCACACGATTGGCATTTTCTTTCAATCTTAGACGTTTAAATACAAAGAAAATTACGAGAACGGGCGCCGTCTTGGTTGTGTATATCATCCAACATGGCTGATTATGGCTAATTAATTAGAATAAGGTTTAAAAACAGTTTATCCGTTGGCTGATCTGATACTTTAGGGACAGCTCTTCTTCCACACAGTCTCAGGGCTGCCGCAGATAAAGCTTCATCGCTCATCAGCCGATGTTAAACACAGCGCTAATTAAGATTTCCAAACGTGAGCATTGAGGAGAGTCTTGCCAGAGAAAGTATGTTTTAACTGTGTGTACTTCATGCCCAGCAACAATGTGTTACACGGAGGAGCGGCTGTGAAAAGGAGAGAGGGGGGTGTCGAGGAGGAAGAGATGAAGAGCACCCGAGAGGAGAAATCTTGAATCTGAATTATTTCTGATGCCTGCAATAAACACTGACCCTCATGTTTTTCTGACATCTGATGCAACGTGTGAAACTAAAGCCCAGCCCAGCGGTGCAGAACAATTGTGGAAACCCACTCTTCATGTCAGTTATTGGTAAATCAGGTGGAGAATCAGAGACAGCTGCCTCCACTATTCTCTCTGTGCAGCTGATCGGGGCCTCCATGTTTCAGAACGCTCTGTCATGCCGACTGTTGGATTCACCAGGAGAGATGTCACTTCTGTGACAGTTCAGATTCTTCCATTGAGCGATGTAAACAGACGTTACAGTAGAACGTGGATTATATATTATTATTATTATTATTATTATTATTAATTATGGTAAATGGAAAGCATATTATAAAGCGCTTGTTACAATCACTCAAAGTGCGTTACAACACATGTCAGCATTCACACAGAGTCAGAGGCTACATACAAGGTGCACATCAGGTCGTCAGTAGGGTTAACCATTCACACATACACACACACACACACACACACGCACACACACACACACACAGACGCTTCTACCTGCTGAGGCCCAGGGGCCGGAGATTGAACCGCCGACCCTCCGATGACCACTGGACGACCTCTCTACCTGCCTCCTCTAATTCATCTTTTTTGTTGTTGTCCAATCCTTAACACCTAACCGTAGTAAAATTAAACTAGTAGTGTGTCTGCATTTCTCCGTCCCACACGCACAGGTGTGCTCTTATTGTAATCAATACTGCTATACACACAGGCCACGTAACGGCTATGATCCAAAGCACATTTTTACTCTTCAAATTGATTTTCTTGCGATTTATGCGCACAACTGTGATTGTGTGACCCATTTAGAATTGTATCAGCCCATTGTATGGCCATTTCCAGTTTCCAATACCATTGGAATGGTTTAGGGCACAATGAGCGACAATACTGCGAACCACAGCTCAGGACTCCTGCTATTCAGGGGATGACCAATGTAATAAGCCTACAATTCATCCTGTGCGGAACATAAATGCTTTTCTTTTTTATCACTCCATCCAACAGTAGAACGGACGGCCAAATGTCAACCTCATGCTGGTGCTGAATGGGTCAACTTTGACCTTCTGCTGGCGCTAAAGGAGAAGTGGTGGGATCATGAGGATGAATATTTGTAGCAAATGTAACTGAAATGGTTAAAAAACACATTTTCATATATTCTAACGGCATCAACAGAACGGTGTTCGGTGGTCTTGAGGTGGGAAAAGCAGTTTCTGACCTGAGTATTTTTAAAGTTGCACAGCGTGCTGTTATAAAAGCATCTAATCCACACTGCACCTGTTCCCAGCAGACGTAATATCAATACTGCACTTCACAGGCTGGCTGTGAACTGAAAACTGAAATTGGTTGAGGGGTAGGAACAACAGCATAACGAGGTTTTACCCCCGGCTTAATTATTGTATAATAATTGTGGACACAGTCATCTAAACCAAGCTGAATGGATGTTTTATAAGAAGGTCAATTATGAGCGTTAAGCTTCCATGAAACTCCGGCTCTGCCGCTCAGCCTGCGGCCGGCAGCTGTGATGCCCACCGTTATGAACAGACAAACTGATCGCACGAGAAATGTGTCTTAACAGCATCTTTCAAAAAATCGTATTTAATAATTGCAAGGGTTATTGGCCAAGTTGCATGGACCTACCTACAAATCATTACTGGAGGGGGGGGAGAGAGAGATTTACATATGCATCACCAGCAGAATGCAGATGTATTTCTCTGCCAGCACTATTAGGGGTGCTCTCCATTCACTGCACATGGCTCGTGAACAGTATGGCATTCTAATTTGGTCATTTCAGAGGTATGGTGCACACTCTATGCAGCTCGAGCCCCCGAGTCAGAGTCTACATGTCTCATTTGCTGAAGTAGCGGAGGGCAGGCGGATGATTTGTTTGTGAAACACATCATAAAGCCGACTTGAGGTAATGGCGATGCAAAATTGCTTACGTCTGACACTGACTCATCTCTCGTGGGCCGGTTTTATCTCTTAACTATGCAAACATATGGCGCCATTGTTGGAAAATCAACCTAAAGCATGAAGCGAGGGGTCAGTTTATTCTGCAGATGGTGTGCATGAACAGTGCGTCACCTATTATACAAAGGTGTAGCAGTGACACAGCCGTACCGAGGTGTGAATGGAGGAAAACCATTTGTTTAGCTCTTGTGTGTATTAATTCAACAGAAACGATTGTTGATTTAATAGCAAAATGACATATAAGGTTACATCTTTGTGCTTTTGCCTTTTTTTTTTCCTCTCAGAGTGCGAAGCCAACATTTCATATCTACCTACCTACCTAACAATGTGGACAGATTCCACATGGCACTCACCCATGCACCCACACAGGCACAGACAAATAAATGCAAAAACACACACACACACACACACACACACACACACACACACGGAGGACCTTTTTCCAAATGTTGCTGCCAGATCAGATTCAATGGCTTTGTATCATATAGAGCACATCCTTGTAATTACACAAAAATATGCAAATGCTTCATTTTTGAAGATGTCTTAATAATCCAAGAAGACACGTTGATACAAAGCCAATAGAGAAACTAACCTGTGGCCTCTTCTTCCCTTTTTATAAAGTCTCGAGTCGCAGATCATTCAGATATTTTTAAAAGTACAAGCTGCAAAATGTTACGTTTTATAAGTATTCATGCTGTGCCAAGTTTGTGATGTGCTCTGCTGCATATTTGTTTATGTCTTGGAGACAGAATATGTGATTTATAGTTAGACTGGTGGGGGTGGCAGCAAGGGAAGCTGTTATGTTCTTCCTTTGCTGCTTGTCGTGCGCCGCTGCTGTTTCTCTCCAGCTTGCTGTACGTTCACCCCGATATGCACCCTCAGGCAGTATGCCTTTCATTATTTCTTTTGAAACTTTCATCTGAAGTCTCTGAGGGATTAGCCCTCTTGATTCCTGACACAGTCAATGAAAAACAAGCCTCACATACAGGGAGGCTTACAGCCAGAAAAGCCACACTCAGCCCTCCCCTCTCACTGTGAACACGCAGAACGCTTTACACAACAAGTGCTCCTCTGCTTGCTGGTCATTTTGACATTTGGATTTCGTATGCCCGGAAAATAATTGTATGTTTTAATGACATGTTCCAGGTTGGAGAGTGACGTCTCTTTGGATCAAATAACCTGCTTAATATGTGTAATGTCATTTTAACCTTTAGGTAATATAAACACAGCGATGCAGCACAGTGCAGGCTGCAGATGCTTTTAGGTTTTGGTCAAGTTGATAATATTTATTCTGCACACTCTTGTTTTTCTGATTTCCAGCTCAAAGAACCAGTTGTGTGTCCCATCATGCTTCCACAGTGATACGAGTGAATGCATAACAAAGACTTGTTGTACCCTCAGAGATGACTTGATGCAGCTTTAAATATTAAGGAATTAATAAACCGTCACTTGAGGACAAACTGCACGGAACATATTAAGTGTTTTTAAGTTATTTAAGTAACCATTACAGATGCTTTTATAATAGATTTATATCCAATGACAATGTATGACGCTGGATTTGAGGTTTTGGTCAAGTAGAGAGCAGAAACAAAGCTGAAAGTTTGAACATGTAAATTGAAACGTTCTGCCGGTTAATAAAGTGTCAACAAGGTTTTTGCTGTGCGTCAGACGACGATGATCTTACTGCTCTACAAAGAGTGCTACCGTGTGATGGGAGGTAACACTCTCTCTTTAAACTCGGAGTCTCTTTTTAAAGTGCCGGCACTTTATTACCAGAAGGATCAATGTAGCCAGACTGTGCTCGGATGGGGAAATGTTGCAATCTCGCTGTAAAAACTGTGAGTTATTAAACAGTGCATCTGAGTCCCTTTGGGATTTACATGCTGTGTAATGACGCACTCCCCCCTCGTTCTCCTTTGAGCTTACTTTTGTCAGCAGTTTCATTACTTTGCACTTTGCTACTAAGCAGGTGGAGCTAATCTATCTAGTTTGCCCTTCAGTTATGGTTTACTGTCCGGGGGACTGGACACAAGTGTCTCCAATAATCCCTTAATTAGGCAATGATAGACTATTCATTTAGTATGCAAAGCTGCAAATCTCCCCATCCACTGAGCGGAGCCCTCTGCAGTCATACGGAGGCCAACGCTAATGATCTCAGCAAGTGGCAGCAATCCATTGGAGCGCTACAGCAAGTGCACATTAATCTTGCAGGTGATCCAGTTGATGAATGACCCTGGCCCAGAAGCCCTGGCAGATCCCACCTTAATTATGCTGAGGGAGCCACACCTGGGAGGCACCGAGGGACGTCTTGCTAACTCAGGAACAACGACTCAGGAGACGGCCTGCGGTCCACGGGCAGCTCGCTCCGGTGCGGGGCGTCGCTGTCACGCCTTGGGAAAAGTCAGCCTTTCACAGCAACGCTGTAGAGTTATAGCCGGGACTGCCTTCCAAAGCACACGTTATGGAAAGGGCAAATGGATGTCATCAATTCAAGACATTTTCCACTTATGGGCCATTGGAGGAAAGTTATTCTTTTTTGACAACTTCAAAACTAAACTAGCTCAAGACGCTGCTTCTCTTCTGAGACGACGCGTCCAACAGAAGCATTCCACCGCAGCTCTAATTGTTCCCCATTATTTGGTCGGGCTCTGACATGTTTAAAGAGAAAAAGCACAGCAGGCGAAGTGTTGCGGCATTCTGACATCAACACCCTAAAGATAGCACGCTGACACAACGGCAGGATGAGTGGGAAAGAAAATGGGATCAAAATGCACGAGTAAACAATACGAGAAGACAATGAGGAGAACTGCGAATCCTCTGCAAACTGTTTAACTAGGCGTGACAGAGAGGAACACCGTCGTCCAAAACGTGACACGGTCAAATATAAACAGTTATCTTTATATTTAAGAGATACAAACTAACATAGTGCATATTCATAATGCCCAATAATGTACAGCAATAACAATTGAGGGCTACTTTTTCGGTTGTTGCCACTGAGCAGCTGAGAAAGCGTGTGTGTGCGTGTGTGTATGTGTGTGTGTGTGTGTGTGTGTGTGTGTGTGTGTGTGTGTGGAGATGAGAGGAGGAGATTGGAAGAGTGTTGAAATGAGTTTTTGCTTCAAAACAGAGTATTGGTCATTTTGTGCTGCTGGAAAAGAAAACTCTTCCCCCTTCGAGATATTACCTTCTTTACTTTTTACTACACAGAATATGTTTAAAGTATTGCACCTTGATGGCACAATATAGGCAGTATTACAATATTCTGCAGTCCCCGTGTGAGGACATTCCAGTGGCCTCGCACCGATCGTGTTGGGAATATACGATCCGAGCCAACTTGATTTACACCGTCTTCATTTTTCTCCAGTAATGGTCGAGAGGTCGTCCTCATCGCATGCTGCGGAACATACGACCCCGTCACGGAGGTTATTGGATTTTTCTGGCACAACAATCTCCAGGAGAGAGCATTTGTCCCTTTTCTTGCCGCTGTGAATTATCTCGGAGTACATTTGTGAAATCTCATTATCTTGTGTTTTGAGAGGATCGATTAGTATTAATGCTTCGTTTTATTCATATAGTTGGGATGTAACACCTGACCCGCTGTCTTTTTCCTAAATTAATAACTTAATCCTATATTATTTATCTATATACTGGATAACTTCTTAACCTACAGTGTGTGTGTGGTGTGTAAAGCACATTGTGTTGCATGCATTGTGCTATATAAATAAAAAACAATTGAATACGTGCAATATATCCCATATTTAACCATATGAATACAAATTAAATGAAAATAACATGAAATACCATCTGCTTATATAAATATATGATATTTCATGTTAATTATATGGCAATAAAATGTTTATTTATATGATAGAAATGTGTGTATATACATATATTAATCGTTAAATCAGCAATATCCTTTTATCTTTATACTAGAAAAAGTTATACAATATTTATTACTGTAAAATTCTGGCATCCAAAGTCACCAGTTTTGTTTTTATATATATATATAACATTTTCTTTCTTTGTTGTTTAGTGAATCAATGCCACACAGGCCAATTGCTGCATCCCGAACATCCAACAAATTGATATAACTGCATCCACCTACGATGAAAATAGGATCCAAAAGGTCAGCTGAAAATGGAACAAAGCCCAAAGGAGTTCTCGTAAGGGCCGGCCGGATCTAATACACATCCATCACGTTTTATCATCTAATTAGTCGGCTGTGTGGCAGCCTGGTCAACATCGGAGGGAAGCAGAAGTATTGATCAAGTAAAGGATAGTATCTATCATTTCACCTCAGCATCGACACTCCGGCCGTTTGAAAACAGGCGAAGACGATATCACCGTGATCGCTATTCAAAACAGAGGCCGTCGGTTTGTCCTCCTCAGGGAGGCCGTCGGTTAATAGACTCGTTCTCACTCTGCAGTGCAGCAACTACCGAGACAACAAACACCTGGAGTAGAGACGGAAACAGCCGTTTAAACTTGGTGTAATAATGTCAAATATAAAACTGTAGCTTCTGATACTTACAGGACGTAAAACAGATGAAGTGCAGAGAGATATAGAACTTTATTAAAGCTTTTTAAACTACTTGTCTTACACAGAACTAGATATTATAGTTCTATTCCACCCAATAATTGATAAGAGGCGATATTTATAGAAGCACCACACGATTGTTTTATGATAATGTGTAAAGTTATTATTATTATTATTATTATTTTCAATGTAGAAGTAAAAACTGAGGTCAGAGTTCATCTGAAACTGTTTCTCAAATGTTGGTTGTATTTGCAATTCATGCAATTCACACCACAAGCTCAGAAATCAAAAGTGGAGATGATACAGGGAATGGATGAGTGGTTATCATAAATAAAGATTCAATGATTCCTCTTTAAGAATCAACAGGAGGTTATATCTGCTTTCTCTGCAGAGGATGTGACATGAAAACACGAGCGAGCTGTGTCAAACAGTTCGCAGCCCGAGCGTCCCTTCAGAGGACTTCAGGTGTGTGGCTCAACTTGCATCTCTCTTTGCACCAGTAGGTAATTGGCTGAGGTGCAAATGGATTGCCGGATGCTAAGGGTCACAAATGATGCGTCCTACAAATTCACCCAAACAAGGCTTACAGCTCCGCCACATTTGGAGCGGCCTTTGGAACGGGACAGGCCAGGTGGAGCCGTGATGATGTATTTGGTGTTGGAAATGAAAATCTTGAGGGAGGCGCGGCTCCTGATTCGGGGACAAAGCTCCTCTGAGATCTGTAATAGAACAAACAAATCAATACTGTCAAATCCACGCATCAATTAGTCATCGTGACAGTCGACCCTGCTGAGTTGTGCGAGCGAGTTCAACGCTTCAAAAACAGCTTTCCAGCAACAATAACAAGCTGAAGTGCAGCTTTGCAGGAATCCCAAGCAGAGGACAGAGGACAGTGGGAGAATATGTGCATGTTCTGCAAAACTGATTTTATTTATTGCACGATCAGAGGATCCGTCAGTGTGTGTGAAGAACCAATAAAGAGCAGTGCACACATCGGGGGCAAACATCCACACACACACACACACACTTCTTATATTTACAGAATTATGCCATCAGTGCAAATGATCGTTGCTATGAATCATGGGAAATTGTACATTGCACAGAAACAAGCTTAATCGCTGGCTGAATCAATATCTGTCGGCTCCTACAATTAGCCATCATTTGTTATAACCTTAAACGCTTTCTCCCTGTTCGGCCTTCACTTCCTCTGTGAACGCACTCCTGTCAACAAACAAGAGGAATCCTAAACATTCAAACCTTTGTTGACTGTGAAGCGAGTTTTCTTTTGACATATTTGACACATTTTTGTCAAACGCCACGATCTGTTAAATCAAGAAATCTCTCTGCCATTGTTTAAAGGAGTCACACAGTGACTTCAGTGCACGGACAAATATGATCCAGTGAATCAAAATCACATTGCAGTTAGTCTACACATCTACCCATAGCATGTTTGCATGAAACTCTTAATTGAATTTCAGGTGCATCTAAAGCAGGGGCGTCAAACTCATGTCAGTTCAGGGGCCACATGCAGCACAGTGTGATCTCAAGTGGGCCGGAGCAGTAGCCATCACAGCATGATAACATATAAATAACCACAACTCCACATGTTCCCTTCGATTTAGTGCAAAGTACATTCTGAAAATGTTCAAATGTTAATGAACTATCTTTTTACAAAACATTATGAACAACCTGAAAAAAAGTTGCAATTCCAACAATAGTGTCAGTTTATCATTAAACATGTGTGTTACTTATAGATCACAGTGTGTCTACAAAGGCACAACACATTCCGTCACAGGTATCTGGAACAGTATTTTACTTCATGATCAAAACAAATAATCTTTACACTTTGCAAAGTCATCCCGCGGTCCGGATTGGACCCTCTGGTGGCCCGGTTTTGGCCCCCGGGCCGCATGTTTGACACCCCTGACCTAAAGTCCTTAACCTCCTGTGGGACCTGACGGATGGAAGAAAGGAGGAGACGTCTTTACGTGTCAGAAACCTTCAGATCATTTTGTGCTCCATGGTGATGACCTCAGCATGCTGCTAACCCCGGGGTTGTAACCTGGAGTTATGGGCTCAATACACTGTAACTCTAGTCTGCCTCCATCTTATTCCCATTCCCTCACCGCCATCACTCACACTCCTCACTACGTTGTTTACAACAATACCAGGACAACTTTTACCAGATATGTGTTAAAAATCTATTCAGCGAAGACACACCTGCAGCTGCGCAGGAACATGTTGCACAAACATTCATTTCAGCCAGAGCTACTGTACGTCTCAAGGTAAATGAGGGTGACATATGTTTTTAAAACACTGCAGATATCAACACAAAAACTCAATTCCAGCATGTTAGTGCCCGTTTAAAGCCATATGTTCGTAATTGCCTTCATTAGGCAAACCCTGTCTCTCATTGTTATCATCCAACTAACCCACGATCCCATGTGCGCACCCAGGGTGCACAGCTGCAGGGTGGCACACATATTTGCACGTTGTGCTCGTACATCCCAGGTGTTGGTTATATGCACATCCCGAGGCTTCGGGTCTCTGGATGCAAGGCTGCTTACCTTCACATGTGAATCAACCAGAGTTCTGATTATGTTTGCTATGCTAACAAAATATAACATATGCTTTCCTCAGACGCTTGTGTGATGCTGATCCAGATGCATTCGCCAGGCCCAGAAATGAAGCATGCGATTGTCACATCCCTGATTAGGCGTTAAATGTGTCTATATATATTAATTCTCTTCTTAGTAGTCGGAAAATGTGTGCTCCACATACATAATAATTCTATAACAAACACACCTATAACGTCTCCTTTTAATGGCCAAACACTGGATTGTACTGTCTGCGTTTCCAATCTTCCTGCACAGGAATTCTTCAAAGACATTCATGAGGAAAATGCCTTCAAGTGTGACTCCAGGCATTTTCCTCAAGAATTGTTATCTTCAATAACTTCAGACAACAAGGCTGACGACGCTGAACCTGAGCCAGGGTTCATGCATGTGTGCTATACTTTATAGATTTTATATTTCTTCATAAGCATGTCACATGTCTCGGGTGCTTTATTGTCAGTTTGGAGCACATGTTTCTTGTGTGGAACAAACTACCAGGTCTTATTTTGTAGATTGTTCCTACAGTTAAAGAGAAATGTGCTCCTTTCATGATATTTTGCAGATAGACAGTGCAGCCACGTCCTCTGTCTAATTGCAGTCGGATAAAGCGTCTCTGCTGTCAGCCCCAGTGGAACGACAGGGCGTGCGACTGGCCAAAGTGCTCCGACTTAAATTACACTGAGCACTGTAACAGTCCGGAAGGCTGTACCTGCCAAAGCCTCCGCACAATGGCTCGTTCATCTCTGCTCCGCCAGACAGGCTCAGACTGTGGCAGAGTTCACAATCCGGTCATTTCATATTAGACGACCCAAATATCAAGGTGCTGCAGCAGCGCCTGAGCTGTATCGGTATTGGGAAAGTGCCAGCGGCCTGATGTGTTTTGCATTGACAGCACAGGAACTTCATGTGCGGCGCGTCGTCTTCGTAATTTGGACATAATTATGGAGTTTTTTTTGTTTTGGATGATAAGTTAGAGGCAGAAGTTGCTCTGTGGCCACATTAGTTTACCATACAAGCAAAGGCAGGTGGAGTTTAACCTCTTCTGTGCACTGACACCACTGTTGAGCTTTCTGGTTAGGGTTGTGTCTGCACATGAGATATGCAGCACGAGGGATGTAAGACACCTATTATATTGATATAAATAAATAAAAATGCTATATATACTTGTATTTAATCAGGAAGCCCAGTGGGATTGAGAACTCATTTACAAATAAGAATACAATTAATAATGGTAATAAAATAGTAAGATTTAAATATACATACAGACAACAGCAGGACACATTATGAATAGATGCTTTATAAAACGTCCCTGGTGTAGGAATGAAAAGGTGATAAAAAAAATACAAGCATATGTAAAACTAACCTCCAACCATATTATTTTATATCAGAGTGTAAAGTTTTAGTCTACTTGTAGTAAAATGTCTTGGGCACAGGAGTGACAATAAATAAGGTGATCATGTTTAAGTAGTTCTTTATAAAAACAACCAATTAAACGTATGGAATTCTAATTCTCTGTGTTCAGCAGCATCTGCTCCTCCGTACATGAGACAAAAAAGATTTTACCTTTAGTTTTACTGAAATTCTGTGAAAAACATATGCATTATCCAACTGACAATTATAATATCTGAAATACGTGATTCTGTTTTTCTGGATTTCTGGTGTTTTAAAGTATTTTAAGGATTCAGGTACATTTAAGATCCCATTTCCAGCTGGTATTAGCCTGCAATCTGTATAATAATAATAAAAATAATAATAAAAATATATGTTATAATAATAACAATATATATTATAATAGTATTAATAATAATAATAATAACAATAATAATATGTATATGTATAATAATAATTATTATTATAAATATAATAAATATGATGATACTAATAATAATAATAATGATAGTAATAATAATACGTGTTACAATAATAATAATAATAATAATAATATGTTTTATAATAATAATAATAATTAGAATAAATATGATAATAATAATAATAATTATAATTATTATAAATATGATGATAATAATAATACTAATGATAGTAATAATAATACGTGTTATAATAATAATAATATGTTTTATAATAATAATAATAATAATAATAAGTTTTATAATAATAGTAAAAATTATTATAATAAATATGATAATAATAATATGTGTTATAATAATAATAATAATAATACAAATGTTTTTTAATAATAATTATAATAATTGTTATTATTATTATTATTATTATTATATCATAATATTATCATCAATCCAGATGTAGTTCCACTGAATATTGTGGATTAAATCTGCCTTCTTTTTGTAATATAGAAATATTCAAACAGGAAAAAAAAAACAGAATCAAGTGCATTAAAACACGTTGGTCCAGATGTGTCATGTGTGTGTGAAAGACGCACACGTGTACTGCACTAGAACAAAGTAGATGATGCTTTTTACCTAGTGAGATGAATAATTGTGCTTTAACTGTGAGTGATATTGTCAGGAGTGAACATCATAATTGCAGTGCAACTGAAGACGCATTTCTAATTCCAGATATAAATGTATTATGGGTAATTTATATCTGAGTACAATCTAGACACGAGGTGAATGTTAATGCAAGCTGCAAAGACGGCCAGTGGGCTGCGTGTGGCTCACAGCCTCATCGCGAGCACACACTCGAGTGTGTGTACTCGTACATAGCGGCTGCAGTGGTTAGCTTGTGCCATGGTTATGGAAACAATGAGATGGGAGAGTCATTTCTAACCTCCTGCGATAAGACCTTTATGTTCACTTGTTAAAGCCCGCTGCCCTTATAAAAGGTACAAAATGTGTGTTTGATACAACCAATGAATCCTCTTCTTCACAAAGCAGCTGGCGGGACTTTAACTAAACTTTAATAAACTCCATTTTTCCTGAGTGACTGCTTGTTTGTAAATGCAAATAGACACAATGTGAGCACTCGGCTTCCGCAGGGACATACGATGTCTGAGCGATTTATGAATGGCTCAGATAACAGACAAAACAAAGGGAAGATAAAACGGGTCAATATGTTTTCTCCTGCTGCTCTGATAATAATTTATCATCAGCATTGAGTAGCGGCAGCCATCTTAATGCCACTTCACTCGTGTTGTTAACACTGACACGTTCTGCTGCAATCGCTCCCGAGTGTCTGAGCATGCTCAGAAACCCCTGACAGGGCTGACTCTTAGACAGGTAGGAAGTCTGATAACAGTTTGCTGTTAGAGAGCTCTCCGCTTCTCCGAGTGGCAATTTACGAGTACAACAATTTCAACAAACCCATTGAGCTCTCCTACGCTCTCTTGACTGCCAAACACCCAGCAACCATTGTGCTCCAAACACTCGTGCATGCCTTCCCCCACCTCCTGCATTTCTTATGGACAGGTCGAGTTTACCGATAACATGACATTTCAGATTGGAACAAAACAAAAAAAATGCGAAATTATGATACATTTGAGTAATGTCATAGTGTTTTCCTTGACTCTTGAGCGTGTTGATGACGATTCCATGTGGATGGGTCAATTTCACGGAAGCGGGAAAAAAAAAGGTCAGACAAATTCAACGAATGGCAAAAGATTGTTTTTCGACCGAATTACGAGCGTCCTGCATGACCTGCGACCCGGGCGCCTCCCTCCGCCTGAACCAAACACTGCAGTGAAAACACTTCATACGCTGACGATCTCCTGTTGTTTGCTGCGTGTGTGGTAGGGAATCTCCCGACAATGTGCGGACCTGATATCTCTTCATAAAATAAATATAACTCTCCACAAGCCACGACAGCATCATGCAGGGTTATTTGACAAGAAAATATATTTCAGTATTTCTTTTACCACTTTCGAACACAACATTGACATATCATCCCCTTTAAAGTTGAAATGGCCAATTAGTTTGTTATTTACACATCTCTTGGTGTTTCTCACCACCTGATGAATGCAACTCTGATATTCTTTGTTTCAGCTCAGTTTCTGCTCTAACTCCGGAGGGAAATTGCTCCAGCAACTGTGTCTGTTTGACATTTAGTGTCTGCTGCAGCCGGAAACGTTGCCATCATAGCGTGAGAGCGATTCAAAATGGTCACGTTGCTCTGTGATGCCAAGGGAGCTGCAGTTTCAGTGATAATCCTCATTAACAGTGACCACTCCCACATTGTTATTATAAAAAATGTTGAGCCACTTCAAGTGTAGACAATAGCTATACATCTATTCAGTTAAAAACCTTGACTTGAGAAGATATATTCGCTCTCATTGGATGATAAATGGTGTGATTTGGTAGAAATGCACAAAAGAGTCTCGTTTTTGGAAAACTGCAACGCTCTCTGATAAAGACGACTTTGTGTCAGCCCTGGTTTGCGTGCCGATCCGGCTACAGAGACTGCAGAACATAAAGACCTACATATAAATATTTCCAAACACTAAACTTTAAATACACCAGCGGTGTGCTGTTGTGTGCCGAGTGTGACGCTGGCTCTCCTGCTGTGTTGGAGGTGTGTGATGCATGAGATTCTCTAATACAGGGAGACATTTCAGTGGCATGCGTTTTTTAATCCTCATATTGCAGCAACAAATTGTACAAGTTAAGGTCTAGTGAATATTCTCATCAGTAATTATAGTCTCCATCCGTGTATAATACATTCAGTGTATAATTCGCCTAAGCAGCAGATTTTCCTCAGCACTCAGAACACATGATTGTTTCTCCTGCGTTCAGAAGTATGTGGGAGAACTACACCCACCGTGACTCATCGGTTTTAATTTAAAACATAGTGTTGCTCATTACCCATCTTGACTCATGTACGCTGCTTTTATATTTTATCAGAATAAACTTCTTTTGTCTTTTGTCAATTATTATGCATTGCTCCACAGAAAGCCAGCAGGGTGCAGACATGAGCTTTCTGTAAAATGTAATCTCTATCAAAAATCATCTTTGTGAGAACGAGTTTTATAGTGAACTTTATACACTGTGAAACAATTCATAATGTAATACGCTCGTGCATATTCCAGCCTCTGTATTCCTCATGTCTGCAAAGCAGTCACATGAGCACGAGCTGCTTTTCACGCAACTATTTCAGATGAGGAAATCTGACGTTTATAGCCCTACTTGTGCACGGAGAGAGGACACAGTGGGTGTACACACTAGTTGTGCTGTGTGGCTCTACAGTGCTTCAGCAAGATGAGCTCACTCAGCCGATGCGCACATCGTAGGATCCTACCAATCTGAGAAGGCGCGAGGACGGCGAGCAGCAGTCACATGGGAAGAGTGGATGTTTCTGTGCAAAGGCTGCGGACTTTCTGCCACACAAAGTAAGAGAATAGAGCAAAGGATTCGTCTCGTGTTGGAAACATACAATGGATTTGTAGGTTGCCTGGATGTGAATCCACTCTTGCATCGCAGACCGGACTGGACTTCGGGCTGAGCAGCTGATGAGAAGATCCTACTTTCAACACTCTGCTGTTCTTTTTTGTTCCCTTTCCTCCCTCTTCTTATACAATGCCAGGGTTTTGTCCATCATACTCTGTCCAGTTCAAGCCAGGCTGCTCATTTGGAAGGACGCCAGATCTCCAGCCTCTCAAATCTGCAAGTTCAGTCCAATAAATTGTGACATTGTCTGTCAGCCTTGGAATAAGAAATCGATACTCAAGAAAAGGGACGCGATATTCTTCCGGAATTTTAACGATCCTTTCACCCCGCTATCCTTATAAATATGCGATTTGGTTGGATTAGGTTGGTTTGGTCCAGCTTCACGCTTTTATAGCTGGAGCAGCGCTGATAGTGACTGATTATTGCTGTTGATTTTGTCCATGCAAGAGTCGGGGTGGAAACATGTCTGGCCACTTCTTTGAGAGGATCACTGCTATCAGAGATGGCATTTTGGTCCAGCACTTCGGTTTTCACCTCTAAAGTGCCCCGGAAAATCTTATTCATGTTCACCCTCTCCCTCTCTGTCACCTACTTGTTCTATAGCTTGATGAGCTGCTACAACTCGCTGCAGTTTCCCCTGCAAGAGAACTACGCGTACCAGGGGAGGCTGGTGACGGAGGAGACAACTTTTGTGACATTGAGGGAGAAACTTTACTCCGCTTCCCAGGGCTTAAGTGAATCCACCGAGGCCGAGAGAACCACCGGGGTTTCCTCCGTAAAGGATCATGCTGAGGCCGAACAAAGGACAGCGGAGTGGATTAGGAGTCAGGCGTCTCCAACTAAATCGGCGGCGGCGTATCACACCACTGCGCTGGAGAGGGAGCACCAGGAATTCAGCACCACGGACAGCGAACTCAGGGTGAACTGCACCATGGATTATGGAGAGAAGAAACTTCCCCAAGCCATCATCATCGGGGTGAAGAAAGGGGGGACCAGAGCCCTGCTGGAGGCTCTCAGGGTGCACCCGGACGTCAGAGCCGTGGGAAATGAGCCACATTTCTTTGACAGGAACTACGAGAAGGGGCTGGACTGGTACAGGTGAGTTTCCGTTTCTTACCTTTTGTTTCAGCCCTGATGTATGATGCATACTTAAAGCTACCATTTCCCAATGAATGCCAGAGGGTTTATATATTTCTGAATGCGTTTTTATTGCTTCCCATATTGTCACAAGTCTTAATTTTTCTCCTGGAGGTAAAGAAATCAACGTGCAAGAGACTGAGAGTGATGTCTGCCTACATGGTCAAACTTAATGTATTGTTGCGTGGTAATGCAAACTTTTCCCTCCCTACACTTTCAGCCACACACCAATATTATAAGATGTTGTTGTTTCACTGCAGATCGGATTATCTGTAGAGAAGAGATTAGGTTTGCCAGAAATTGTAGGGAAATCAATTAAACAAAACTAAGCAGGCTGAAGTGGTTAGTGATGCACATTTAATTTGTAGAAATTGGTAAAACTCTGGATTGGTCCTTTAAGAGCTGTCACAGTAACTGAACACAGTGAGGTCTTTAATCTTGTGTCGAGTCTGAGAGTGCACAATTGTGTTTAAAGATACTGTAGTAGTTCAGTGTTAACCTCGTTTGTGAATCATAAGGTGTATTATTATATACTGAACACTCAACAAACACAGAGGAGTCTTCTGAGGATTCCTTTTCTTAGCTTTTTAAATGTCTGACATTGTGTCCACTTGTAAACAAGAAATACACAACACTGTCTGAGAGAGAGCAACCAAACGTTCAGATTAAATTATTAAAATAATGTTGGTCATTTTCTAGGTGACATATACACACATACACACATGCACAGTCATGCTCACCGGTTACTGTAAAACAATAGGAAATATTCTTTAGGTGCATTTCATTATGTTTCAGATGGAAGTGAAGTCTTTGTTTCCCCCCCGGCGTTCCATCTGTCATCTACTATTCTCTCCATCCAATCAGAACACAATCCATCAATTACACCACCAAATTATATATAATCTAACACGTAATAAGTGCTGTATTTCCTGATCCCCCTCCCGTTGTCTCTGCTCTTTGCAGCTGGCTCTCAGAAGGAGCTGAATTTGTTTACATCTCCGCACTTTGAGTCCAGCTTTATAAGCCAGGGAAGAACCTGTTTATTATCGCCGTGTTTATGTGAGAACAAAATCAATTTGAGGGGTTCATTCATGGTCAGTTGGTCACGGCTCGGCTAGCGTTGCTCTCGCATAATGATGTTTGACCAAGGGGAATTCAAGATCTTCTCCGATGGAGTCAATGAGCTGATGAAAATGACGCCGCACTCAAAGTCCCCTTCTGTTTCCTCCGTAGGTCTGTTACGCTGGTGTTTGGGTTGCAGAGCATCTGCTTTCATCTTGCTGCATAGACATGGGAGCTCTTGGCTGTTCATTTAGCCTGTGTTAATGCAAGCTGTTTCATTATGCTCACGGTGAAAGCCTCATTAGACAGGAAGATGACATGCTTACATAAATAATAATAAGTGTGCTTGTGTGTTTTTGGGCCCCCTGAGCCAAACAAACCCCCGAAAAGAGCTTCTATGTAGTATCTGTCATTGTCATAGACCGCTCACTTCCAAAGGAACCCTCATCCTGGTTCAGATCTACACATTCATTCAGACCACGTCTGTGTGTTTGCTTGTAAATGATGCATTATACTGCATCTCTCCTCTCTGTCTGTGATGCCCTGGCTAATGTGAACTTAATGGAAGTGAAATTATGATCAGTTACAGATGTTTACAACCATTTGACATTGGTGTAGTTGAACGAGACCAGTCATTTCGCAGAATTGTGATTGATAAATGTGGGCCTGTCGCTGTAACACCTGCTCTACATGTTGATGGATGTGATAGAGAGAGTAACCCAAAGGCATCTTGTGAGCTCTTACATGTTCCTCAGCCTGTTTTCAACACGTCGTGTTTGCAGCGTGCCGATTGGTGATATATGTCCTTTAGTGATCTTTACAAAGAGTTGGGATTGTGTGTCTGTGTCTGGGTTGTTGTTCTTTGTGTGTTTAGGGGATTACTTTTTTGTTTTGGTACTCTCATACTTTGCGTAATGCTCAGGAGGCAACGTAGGCAGGATGAAGGAGCGTTTTGTGCTTTGAATTAAAAAACCTTGAAGCCCATGAAGTGAAATTCAAATTTGCAGAGACCCAGGGGTGGATGAAGGTGGTCGGGGGCCCCGGGCTGCTCTTTGTGTGGGCCAGCCTCAGCCATCCTGCTTCAGGGATCTACCCAATCAGCTGCGTAGTGTTTTGTTTTTAACATTCCTTATGGGCCAAAAGGGGGTCACCACGGCTGCATCATAGGCCTGTGCATTATTCCAACCGTTGAGTTGAGAACATTTAGTTTAGTTTAACCTCTTAACGGGTGGACGGCCCACCTTTAGACATGTGACAAGCTTAGTTTTATTTTTTAAAATGTTATTATTTTTTTCATAATTGGATTAATTAATTACAAAATACAAAAAAAACACAAAAATATTACAAAAAATGTGTTTGTACTTCCCTTACTTTGTGTCATTACTACTGGCGGGGATAATTGGGTATATAATAGTTATTTATGGCCTTTATATCAACAAATATTATAATATCTCCAAATGCACAGCTTGTGAACGCCTGGTGTTACTCTTATACAAACCTATCTAATATGATAAGTCTTTATTCCTTTTATCTGAAATGTGGAGCTGAACTTGGTAACACTTGGTTCTATGTTTATATTGTGTTTTCCAGTCCATACCTACCAGCTGTACCATCTTCAGGCATCTTTTTCAACAACAAACTTCAGGCGGAGTGTATTTTCTTCACATTCAGTATATTCAGACCACTATTACTCAGTGCCAGAAGCACTTGGAGTGATTCTTCACAGTTTTACAATAATAATAAGAGAGTTATCTTTTGAATGAGACCAAAATCATGCAGCTGGTGCAAATGGTTGAAGAGCAGCTTTTAATATACTTTGGGAGTCGTTTGTAGGTATTTTCGAGTAAAGTCCCCTTAAGAGGTTAAGGAATAACTGTTGTTGTTGCTCTTCTCCAGGTTAGACTAAGAATCATCTGAGGATGCTGTCATGATCCCGGCGAACGTCTGACATGGTCCAACGGTAGTGACAGTCAAAGAAACAAAAAAGGAAATGTGTGCTCTTTTAAGTAGGCAGCGGCGCACGCCCCCTCCTGTTCCACAGCCGCTGTGTTGGGCGGTAAAGAAAGCGCTTGGCTCTCGCTGAACCAAATACAGGAAGCAACCTGCCAGATTATAACGTTTAAAGGCTGTAGCTGCACTTTATCATGGAAAAGGTAATCGGCCTTCGATTATGACACAACGGAAACTGAAACTCTGTTGTTGTTGTGTGAGAGTATTTTACACGTACAACACTTTTATATGACTTATATAGAAAACGTTGTTCTGATGCAGTTCATTCTAGAAAACTGGCTAATTATGGACTTTGTTAGCAGTTTAGGGAAATTAGCGAAAGTAACTCAAACTTTAAGCATAAATACTAAGTAGGTAATCCATCATAGATCCCAGAGTACAGTCTGTTAAGTTATGATATTACATTACACTTCATTTAGCCGACGCTTTTGTCCAAAGCGACACGAGGATACGACTCCAAATCAGCAAGAATCCTGCAGGTACAACATACAAAGTTACCTCACCTGTAGACGAAGCAGAAAACAATGTTTGCAGACTTTCCTTTCTAGCATTGTGTTAGTAAGTACGTTAGTGGATGTGGCGCAGAGAATCCTTTAGCCTTCTGTTTAAACACAAACTTCCATAAAAACGTCTGCACACGTCTGATATTCACATCAGGATCGTGAGCTGCGTGAGGGTCTGGTGTGAGCCTCCGTGGACGGAGCAGATGCTGCTTTCCTGTCTTTATCCCTCTTGGACACTTTGTCCAGTGTGTTTTGGCTTTACTTGAACAAGCAATTAGCATCGTAGTGCCATCATCACCGTACACGGAGGATTCTCATCGGCCAATTGGCGTTTCTAATGTTGCCTCTATGTCTGAGTAAAGAGGACGAGCCACCACTGCAAGGATTTAACGTATCCGTCCTCTTGAGCGTTCCCCGACCTGGCGCGGACACGTGTCCTGCAACAGGGGAAACGTTGGATGACCGATACAGCGAATGTCGCTGGAGCTGTGTGCCAGCGTTCACACACACATATGATTATCGATCATACGTGAAGATTCATGCCTGGCGTGGGCGAGCATTCTCAGCAGGAGGTCTCACTAGTTGATGAGTTATCAGTGAGGTCGACTGTTTTGGTGTTTAAACTCAAAAAGTGTTTACAATTGTGCAAACAAATCAGGTTTTAAAAGGACCGACTGCCAGAGCGAGACGCTCAAAAGAACAACAAGTAATCGTTAAAAAGGTTGAACTGCTGTCTGCTGGCAGTTTGACATAATTGTTTGAGACATGTAGAGAAACACCGAACGTTCAGTTATAATGGAATCTTGTGAGCAGTTCTGATGTGTCAAACTGTTACATAACACAACAGGAACATACATATTTGAAGTACTTTAGTAGAGTAGTAGTAGTGGCGTGAACTGGCAGATTAACAGCGGAGGTATCACTCTACCACATTGTTAAAAATAACCATTTTGAAAAGTGTCAGATTGTTCGATTTAGATTAATTCCAGGTGAAAAGTGTGTGTGACCAGATCAAATAATTCCGCAGGAGGAATGAGGTTTCTCATCTATTGATGTTTAATAGAATCCCGCTCTGCATTGAAGTGTGAACTGGACACTCGCTCGTCTTCACGCTCAAAGAACTCGGCGTGGAGCAATTGTGCTGAGAAATATGCCGTTTAATAACGTGCAATAAATATGTAATTAAGTCATTTTGAATGTTGAAGCATGAACGTGTCCTCACACATCTCTGTAATGTGTGAACAGAAGATAAGATTCCAGTGTGTTGGCGCTCTAACTTCAGGCTTCATCAGCATCTGTAGTGCTGAAGCTGAACTGATACGTATCGAGAAATCCATCCGAGAGTCGGAGACATCGACAGCGACACTGAACCACATATGCAAAACAAACCGTGTGTGAAATTTATCAAAAATCGATATGTCTGTGAAACATAGATCTTAAAACTTCAAGTAACCCTGTCTCTGTGCCCTTGTGTGTGTGTGTGTGTGTGTGTGTGTGTGTGTGTGTGTGTGTGTGTGTCCGACAGAAACTAAAGAACTGTTGTGATGCAAAACATGCAACCATAATGTAAAATAAGACACACTTGTGGTATCTCTGTGCACGTGGTGCTTCCTTTGAGTTTCGTACACAGCGGCACGACGTTTCAGGTGACAGAAAACAAAGCTTTTGTTTCCAGTGTTGACGTGTTGACGTGTTGACGTGTTGACGTGTTGACGGGTGACGAATGAGGCAACGACGGCATGAATACATCCGCGAGCGGCGGACAAACATCCTCGCTGACACGACTTTAAACATGAATACAAATACTCGCCCAAAACATGAGGAGCAGAGGCGTCGGAATGAGCGACGGAGGTCACTGCTACATCATCCAACACGAGAGAGTGTGTGTGTGTGTGTGTGTGTGTGTGTGGACGAGATGTGTTTCGACAAGGATGGAAGAAAAACCCTGATAAACATGTTTAGCATGTGTGCACTAACCCTCATTTACAAGGTAAATAGAATAATATTGCAGCTTCACACTGAAACTGTGTGTGTGTGTGTGTCGGACGTGTGGAACATGCAGCTAGTTGCATATGAAAGCACCTGAGAGACGCACTCCCTTCACATCTCCTGCACATAAAACACATTTTGTTCTCTAACAAGCTTTTTGAAATCCACTTAAATGACTTGTCCATTTAATTCGAGCCTGTTTATAGTTTCACTTCCAGTCCCACAATAATCGGCCTCAAGCCGTAAATCATACGTCTCTCATAAAGTCAAATTTAGCAGGATATAAAATAGATTTATATTCTGTACTTCATCAAAGTAAGCCACGAAGAGTTGAGGTGAAGAAGAGACAACGCAGTCACGTGAGAGACGTCCGTCCGTCTCTGCAACGGCAGTGAAGATGGTGTTTATATAACAACAGACCTCTGCTTCCACGCTACGGCTGCCACCTTCTGTAACACCGAGCTTCACCGTGGACTCTGTGGATTTGACCCGGTGCTAAAGGATTTATTGCCAAGCTCACCTGTTTACGAGGTGAATGCATCATTTATCAAAATCACAGCCCCACAGTCGACGCCTGGCAGCAGGAAATTAAGAACATATTTTAAGGAGAAAAGGACGAAGCAACAGCAGGTCATAATCTAAACAACTTTAGTTGCATGACTTTTATTGCACTGCACACAATCCCAAAGGAGATTTTTATAGTCACTTGACATTAAGACGTGAGAAAAGGTCTGCATGTGCACGCTACTTCCTGTGTATCCTTTGTCTCCTCTGCACATACGATAAATCAGATAGCTGTGAACCAGAACCAAAGCTTTAGCAAGGTTTGCAAGCTCTAATATCTCTGTGTTATTAAAATGACACTTTAACCCCCTATGTAATAAAAGCTGAGGGGCTGTGCCTATAAATCTGCAGAGCGTGTTCTCATCCTTTCAGGGCTGCGTACGTCCCCGTGCTGAGAAAGGAGGCAGCAGCGGCTTCCAGCTCCGTGCTGATTGGTCCCGGTAGACATTTTTTTATTCCACCATATTCTCAAACTTTGTTTCTTGATGCTTTGAAAGATGTGGCCTTTTAAAAGCATGTCACAGAATACGCTTTGTCATTTCCAAGGACGTTTCTCATTGTGAGACTTCTCTAATCAATAGATCCAACGCAGGAAACTTTCAGCTCAACCAAGGTCACACAATAGAGAGTGTTCGCTCCTCACCTTACCCAAGAAATGGGATCCTTTCTTTGCAATGTGAAATATCACAGCCTATTCATGGATGGGGGGTGTCTGATTCAGCTGCTGTGGGACTTTGAAGGAACAGTGTGTACTGCAGCACAGGCTTTAGTGTACCTGCAACCTCCGGGCACAAGAAAGGACCCGGTGACAGGAGGTGTGTAATGGAGACATGGATCCACTGCCGGGGCTATCCGCAGAAAGTCTAAATCCAGCGTTTATCCCTTGTTTAGCCCTGCTTTCCATCTCTCAGCTGCTCCATGGGCAGCTTAGCGCCTGACTCTTGCCACCTGACTGGGAGCCCGCAACTCCGCTCAGTGGGGAGATGGGAAAGAGCGAGGTGGGCCAGATCCCCGAGTAGGCAGGATGCCATCCCCTCCAGCTGGGCCTGTGTGCTGCTGCAGTGCCTCCCCGGCCCGCGTTCTTCCCAACATGGCAGAATCTGCCTACGCCTGATAAGACGGCGCCAAGACTCACAAGGACGCACCTCTGAGTGCTCTGATGCCAATGCTGCAGTTGTGGAATTAAACTTTTTAATTAGCAGCATACCCCTGCGCCGTCAAGAGAGTGGACCGCCTCACTGCGGTCTTTCTCGCTGCCCACCCTCTTTCCACTTGATTAAACTCCCCAGCATCACGGAGCTTCGAGGTTCCAGTTACCACAGGAGCAATCATGTTTATTTTCTTGTTTGAGGATCTCTTTAGATGCAGCAAAGCACAAGAACATTACTTATTATAACCTGCTCCACCTCACACTCAACCATGTAATTCAAGGTATCGGACAGTGAAGTCATCTTCTCCTTGAGCAGAAGTGACTTCTTATTGTAAATATGGTGGAGTTCTCGTGGTAAAACATATCTTAAGTTATATATATATTCTTCTAGTTGCATTGTTAATGTTCTCCTGTAAGGAAAGGTGTTTACATGATTGTATCGGGTTGTGTGAATCATTCATGTACACATGCCCTGCTTGTATTTATGTATTTATTCAGTATAAATTGGTTCAATATGTTTTATGTGCAGAGTTGTTTCTGGACATGTTGGCGCCTTCGGCCAAACACCCACTGCAGACCTTGAGGGAATTCATCTTATTCTTTTATATGTATAAAACATACAATAATGATCAATTCTTTGAATATTTTGTTTGAAATCTCAGTGTCACGCCATCGTCATATAGTCGGTCAAGTAGTATGTTTGCCCTTTTATTCCACAGGTTGCAAGAAGAAGTCCGATTGTATAGAAGTCTATGAGAAAATGACCTTGCTTCTCATTTGATTTATTACCTCAGAAAACATTTTCCTAATGAGTTTATGGTCTTAATCGTCTTTTTTAAATACAGCGTGATGTTCATGTTACATGTACATTAAGTTCTCATTTAGAGTGCATGCTTTAGGGCGGGGCTACCTTGTGATTGACAGGTTGTTACCACGCCGTTGTTCATCCGCCCTCTCCTTGTTTGAATCTTGTAAAAAAATAAACGTTGACGCCACAACAACTTCACATTTGACAGGCGCTCGTGTGCCAGACTGTGTCTTGGCTT
Organism: Cottoperca gobio; assembly: GCF_900634415.1. Taxonomy (NCBI): domain Eukaryota; kingdom Metazoa; phylum Chordata; class Actinopteri; order Perciformes; family Bovichtidae; genus Cottoperca; species Cottoperca gobio. The sequence goes on from NC_041362.1 coordinate 2,578,260, forward strand.
TGTTAAGCTAAGCTAACTGGCAGTTGGCTGCAGCTACATACTCAGTGTACAGACACCAGAGCGGTATTGATCTTCTCATCTCACGGGTGCATATGAGGGTATTTCCCTCCACGATAGCTTAGTGAGGGATCATGGCTTTGGCTAAATACTGGAAAAGTAAACTTACTTCATTGATGCCTTTTCCAACATCTAACCGAAGCCAAATCCTGTTGTACAGTTGCCACAAGTGGATATTGGAGGATAAACAAACAACAGTACGGAGCAGACGCTTGCAGGATGAACATTTTGCCACTTTTGTTCATAACTTTATTAAAAATGTTTGTAGCTAAATGTGTTATTCAGACATTCTGAGGGTCGCACTCCAAGCACGTTCCAGTTAAACATCGTGTTCTGCAGACGGACCATCACATCGTTTATACGAAGGATCAACATGAAAACTCCCCTTTTTGTAGCATATTGTACATTTTAATTCCAACAAGTGCAACCTCAAAGCTGCAACTATTTCCGCACCGCTAATTAGTGCAGACATTATAATATTCAGCTTTCATATCTTCTGCAGCAACATATCCTAATACGTGGATCAACACGACTGTAGCGAGCACACTGCTGAATTACCTTTCAGGAGCTTTTTCCTTTCAGACGTTTTTCTTTGGGATGAAAAGACGCCACTTTTTCATTCCACTCCAGGATTACTGATTGGTTTGATCTTATTGTAGCAATCTGTATTGTAACATGGGAATTATGGAAGAAGTAATACCGCTCCATCCTTTTTGCATATGGAGAGAAAAAGGACCTCTTGAGAAGATAATGGGTAGAGCCAATTTCATCTTGCCTTTAGTCCTGCTCAGAATTCATGTGCATTCCTCCTCTCACACACACACACACACACACACACACACGCACACACACACTCATGTGTTCCTACTGCCCTGCTCCGATGCTTTCAAGTGGAAGTCTATTTTACTTATGGTTAGAATTTAATTCATACTCCCCCCCCCCCCCCCCCTTCCATTGCTATGAAGTGGCCGTGGGTTATGGTTCACCATCAAGACTCATATCCACTTTATTTTTGTGTCCATCAAAAGAGCCGGATAAAATTCAAAGTAGCCGTCTCATCCGTTGTTGGAATAGAAGGGGGGGGGGGGGCTTAGGCTTGTTTTTTTTGTCCCACGACTTGGACAGATTGTCTGAAAATGAAAGACATAGCTTCATCTGTTAAATTATTTATTATGGACCCAAAATAAAGCATAAGCTGAAGTCGTTTTATGCTCAAAGGGATTCGTCTGTCCCAAAACATTCATTTGCATGCAACAGAATCGGCGTGATGTTGCTACTAGTCTGCGAGAATGATTCTGTTCGTCAGGACGCTGCTTTAAATCTCCGCAAATAAGAATACCTCGGGACAAATGCTCGCGTCAATCACACATGTCAAGATTCCAATTTTCCTTCCACATCTCCTGGAGCACTTGGGCTGTTCGTGCTCCTTATTGGCTGCGAGGGATGTGGTCTCATGACACGAGCTGGTGCATTTGTTCAGTCAAAGGGAAAACCCTGACAGGAATGGTCATGGAGCCAAGATACAGGGACTGCTGGGAGTGTGTTTCTAAAGTGTGTCCATGAGCTGATAGGTGCCTCTGTAGTGTGTTATGCTGAGGGATGGGGGAATTAAAATGTTGGCTTCTCCCACTAGTATAGGCAGCATTATCATATAGCCATTATGCAGTAGACATATGCAGCAGTGTGCAGCATATGGCTTTTCTCCATCAAGGAAGCCTTTGCCATTCTGAGAAAGCACTGACATTAGCATATGACGCTGGCTGAGAGACATAGATGCTCATTCATTTACATTTTAATTTTCGATTTCAAGATTTAACCAAGTATAGAGGCGATCTTTTGGGCCAAATGCATGTCGTGCTCTTCGTAGCGTCTCCAGTTCAGCAACAACCTGACAGACCTAATTCAATTATGGCTGTGTGATGTGTGGAGACTCCGGAGGTGTGAGCTAATTCCTCTATTAACACCCCTGAGTCACTGTCACAAACAAAGACAAACACATTCATTGGCTTCCAGGATCTTGTTTGCTGTGATTGTCCCATCGCCTTTGAAGCTTCTCATCGCTTTATGTTGTTTACTTATTCATGCTCGTTCTTTCCCTCAAATCACCATGGGGTATTCCATTGGAATAATTTTAGCACAGTGTGAAACAATGTACGAGGCGAGTATTAGATGTGTTAACTGCACTCGACACACTTCTTACACGCGCAGGAGAGACACTGGATTGACTGGTACTTCGATCAGGAGAAAGAATGCTGATTGAGTTGCCGACGTCTCCACCAGCAGCTCGTTTAACACAAGCTGTGACATTTGCTAAACTGCTCGGAGACTCCAATTAAGACAAGGAAATGCAAAAGGACGCGATTAGGGATTATGCTAATTGCTAATGGCTCTAACAGGAAGTGAGCATTTGGATTATTGGCGTTAGAGATGAAGGAGCGTCGACGTGCCATTCTAATAAGATACCTTCTCTCAGCCATGAAGCCGACTCCTCCATCGGACACGCGTGATAAATTGCCACGACACAAAATCAGCAATGAACTGTGATTGAGACGAAGAGGAAGAATAACCACACTTTTAGTTTTTAATACAGCTGCAGGGCTCATGGGGAGCGTTCACCTTCACAACCTCTTCTTCTTCTTCTTCTTCTTCTTCTTCTTCTTCTTCTTCTTCTTCTTCTTCTTCTTCTTCTTCTTCTTCTTCTTCTGCTGTTGTAAAACAAGCACTCCAACAAACCAGGTTTACCAAAGTAGCATTCGCTGAAATGTATAACCTACATCACTGCAGTGTTTCTTGAAGCAACTGTGAAGGAAAAATAAAATCACAGCAATTCATTCACATCATATTAAACATTAACGGTGTGTTTTCATACGTCTCACATGCAGGAAATGTTACATTCGCTTCCCAATCACGTGCTTTCTGCGCAGAAAGTTCAACTTTGGTGAACTTTCAGTCGAATATCTCCTCAGCAGGCGATGGTCGCTCGCCTGGATTCGTCCGCATGTGATCATGCGCTTATGCTAGCCGCTTTATTAGCTGCCAACAGAGCGGAATCAAACCCCTTCTTCTAAGTGATTTATTTTCTCTTCCCAGTAAAACCTGTTTCTTTAATATTCATGTTGGATAAATGTCTAGAAATCTCTTTAGAACCTGTAAAAACAATCAAATTCAGACGTTTCCTTCAGTATCAGAACAGATTTAGCGGTTGACTTGTATAATGCCGTCAGACTCACGACGGTTTAAATACATCACTTGATGCAGCAGTACCAGAGATGTTGTAGTTTGTATTTGCTTTTACTCCCCAAGACCTGAACACAGACTTTAATGTGTCGCCTGCAGGTACGACGTGCTTTAAATCACCTGCGTGTGTGCTCCTTTATTGCATATTAGTTCCTCTGATGCTCAAAGTGTGTGTAGACATGTGATGATGTCACTCCTCCTGTGTGTCGTTGGGGCCACCAGGAGGTCACAACCTTTCAGTTTTCAGTTTCTTATTCGCTAACGGAGAAAACCAGTAAATGAGATTTAGTATATTTTGATATCATGACCACTTTAAAGGCACAGCACTGTAGCAACCAAATGCAGTTTTATTTGAGGAGTCTTTCAGGGACACAGTGTAATAAGTTGCTTGCAGGCGGTTGCAGGATTCGGGTCCTTCTCTTCTTTCTGCCTCTTTTTTTCACCAGGTTTGTGAACTTGGTTATTCAGTCCATGCATTTTAAGTCCGTCCATGGAGAATCCCCCAACAGTCGCTCTCTACTCTAATCGACCTCTGGTTTGTTTCATGTCTACAAGACAGGAGGAGGCTGAATCCTAAGTATGAATTGATTTTTGAACGAGCATACATTTACTTTTAAACACCCGCTGCTGTGCAGCCAACACGCTGTCCTAATTGATTTGAGTAATGAACAAGGACATGCTTTCTTTCTTCTGACTCAAGGTCACTTTGCCATGGTGCTCTTAAGCTGCGTCCTCTGGTCTTCATAAAGGACCGACTCGCCGTGAAAGTGTATCTGGGCCGAGGTGAAGAGGTAGCTGCTGTAACTAATGGCTTTATTTAATTCAATTTATTGCTTCAGCCGCTGCATCACACGAGACACGCTGGTCACTGTGAGATTGAGCTTTCTTCATGAAAGAAAGAGAGATTAACCTCCTCTTCACAAGGGAGCATCCACTCTCACGTCATGCTGGATTTCCGTGCACCGATAGCTGGATGCATAAATCTGCAGAACTAAATGAATATAGGTTTGTGGGGCTCTCAAGCTTATTTCGTACATGGCTCCTAATCACTGTCACGCCGAGGCTGTGCTCGCCAGGCTGGGAGTCTGTAATAAATGAGTGCTTTGTCAACATGTTGGGACGGAGGGACGCAGTGTCTTTAGATTTCAACGTGTCAGCCGAAAGGCATATTTGCCTGAGCAAATGTTTAGCATTCACCGCTATCTTCATCATCTATTACGTCTTTGTACGGATTGAAGATGGCATTCTGTCCCCCCCCCTCAGCACAATATAATAATGAATTCCTTTTTAATACTATTACTACTACTGTTGGCTACATGTCAGACCATATCTGCCTCTTAACACATTGTCTCCAATTAACATTTTCCACATTTCTGATGCAATCTGTAGAATACAAATGAAGGTGGCTCGCTGGTCTCCGCTCAGAGCAAATAGCGTTCTCTTGAACGTGTTTTGCAATACACCTCATTTTTAGAGGAACAAACATGCACGCTCTGCACATTGGGTAAACTCAACGACAACAAAAAAAAAACGCTTCAGGGTCTGGAAAATTAATGTGCCATGATAATTAGTTAAAGAACGGAGCAACGCTCCAGGAAAGAATTTCACACCTTGAGTTTAATAATATATCGTGTCATTTGCCTCGGTTGTAATGTGCATATGTTTCTTCGTGTTATTTCATGGTCGTGGTCCTGCGCCGTCACGTCGGAACAGATGGATTGGCACATACCGGCACGATGGCAGCTACGTAATTACATAAGAAGATGTTTTAGTCCACCTGTTAGAGCAGGGGTGGCCAACCCGCGGCTCTTTGCCCAGTTTCATGCGGCTCTTCAGTTCATATCGAATTTTATTTGTGAGTGTGTGTGTGTATGTGTGCTGTCAGTATGAGAGCATGACAGTGCGTCTAATGTGATGTGACCCAAGAGCAAATCACAAAAATGCCTGCGATGTAGTGAACCAATCACCTTCGAGGGGGGAAAACCTATCGTAGAGTAAACTGACCATCTGAGTTCGATCCTAAAATGGCAGAGAAGAAATGCACAGCTAAGCGAAAATATGAAGACGAACATCGGGCGTTTTATTAGAGTGGGAGAGTTCATATTCATATAAAAATGCTGCCTGACCTAGTGCAAAGTGTATTTGCGTTTGTTAACAAACTGAAACAGTTTAAAACACTTCTTCAAAACGGACAATTAGTGCATTTTCCCTCTCTGCTAAAAGCAAGCGGACAAGCCCAAATGCAACATTGGTTGAAACCCTGCACGAAAACGTTGCGACCCGGTTCCATGATCTACAGCTGAAAAGGTCACAGATTACGTTCCTCGTCGACCCTTTTAATGCTGAGACGGACTGTTTGAAAGCCCCGCTAGTCCATACCTGTCAACGTTGGAATTTCAAAATAAGGGAATTTCTTTGCCGGACTCCGCCCGGCTCTCCAACAGCTCTCAGCCACCGATGTAAACGTGAACACATAAGGGACATTCAGGAAATACATGTTTATTTAAAGTATGTATTACTTGTACAGACACGTTTATAAGATTTATGTATTTTATTTGAGTTATTATCATCAATTTATTTGATGATGGATGAGTTGTGTGGCTTGTGTTTCCCCCACGAGGACTTCCTCGCGATGTCAGAGTCGGGAAACATGTCCGCTACACTGCGACTGAAATCATCGCAGGAGCTGAAGGCTACATTATTTTTGACGCAAAGCATCGACATCTTTCCCTCAGCTTTGGTCACTTGGTTTACCTCCGACACAGTTCTTATCACACATGAAGTCATTGACAGTGTGTGTGTTTGTGTCTCTTGGCGTGCTTGTGCTTGTGCTTGTACGATTTTTCTTGCGAACATCGCTTATTCCGTCGTGTGCGATGCTAACATCTGAATTGCACACTTTACAAAAAGCACGAGTTTGCTCGACTCTGCTTTATAATGGAATAATGGAAGGTCTCCTCACATTTGTCAGGTACTCACATAAAGGTTTAACTTGTTTGGCAGGTACATCTGCGTCTCCATCTATCTCCCGTTCACTGTGACTCTCATCATATGTTCTCGTCGTCTTCTTCTGTGTTATTGTTCCTGTTTTCTTCTTCTGTGTGTTTACTGGCGGATAACGTTTTTCAGCTAAAGTTAAACATAATACTGCCGCCTGCTCTACCGGAGGACACTGTATACCTTTTATAATTATGCCTATTTTTTCCTACTGGTAGGAGAGGTTTAATTTAATTTCTGTCAATATTATGGTGTGTGTGACATTTACAATAAATCTGTCTGAGCAGAGCTATGTGTGCGTGTGTGTGTGTGTGTGTGTGTGTGTGTGTGTGTGTGTGTGTGTGTGTGTGTGTGTATAAAGTTTTAGATTTTAATTTTGTCTGTGTGAGGGAGCACAGAGAAAGGCTGAGAACAAAAGAGAGAAGGGGGGGGGGGGGGTGCGCATCTGTGACTGTGTGTATGATGTGGCTCTTTGCAGTAACATAGTAACATTTTTGGCTCTTAACCTCTGACTGGTTGGCCCCCCCTGTGTTAGAGTCTCAAAGTGTTTTATAGGATGTTTGCTTGTGTAGAGCGTTGAGTATCCGTCTGTTAACTAAAGGACATTTTTAAACGCGCATCAGCATACCAGACGAGAGACCGAACATGTGGGATAATAATAAAGTTGATTTGAATCTAAAATTGCATTAATGCTTTCTGAGAATTCCTCAAAAACAACTCAAAATGCGGCGTGTTAACAGGAAACGCCTTATAACGAGATGTTTAATGCACCAACACCGTTGATTACTTTGGTCTCGAGGACACCGAGCAACGCTTCCCTACATCCTGCCAGGTAGTTGATTGCAGGTAATTGCCTTCACCTGGCGTCCCAGGTGTAAACCACTTCCTGATTACACGCTCAAACTGAAAACCAGCAGGCCTTCAGGTCCAGAGGGCTTGGATCGAGAACTGCCGCCTTCGACACTCATCTGCTTCCAAACCCATCCATTCTAATTGCTCTCCAGCAATTCATCAAATGTTTTCTTTTAAAAACAATAATTTCTTCATACATGCAGCCATAACAATGTCAATACAAATATGTGTATATATGTATAATTGCTTGCCTCTCTGCAGACTGTAGGTTCCAGTGCCAAATTATTCAGATTTATAATGAGACAGTGGCTTGCTCTGCCCCCCTGCCATGGATAAGTGCTAACCCACAGAGTCAGATCCAGCTCTCTGTCTGCATGATGTCATTGCTTTTTGTTTCTGGAGTCGTTTCTTTTCTAATTTCTTTACTTGTGAAAGCTCAAAATGTGAAAAGCAAAACAATGTCCACCGCACGTTCTGTCAGACTCTTGAAAGTCGGCGGATAAACGGTAATATAATAATAATAATATAATATATAATATAATATAATAATATAACACATAATCACACGTCAGGTATCGTTGCTATGAGCACGTAGAACATTCAAAGATCCATCGACGCCGACTGTAGAGTACATGTGACTGGAGAACCTTGTATAAATAGAAGTGAAGAGTTTCTATAAACGAGGTGTGGTACATGTGGAAAATGATAGAAGGGAATTATTTCCGGCATTTATGCTGAACTAGTTTCACACCATTTCTCCAGCTAAGTTGATGTTGCACACAGGTGCAAACATTGTGGTGCAAAGACTTCCTTAAAACATGCGAGGTCATCTCTAACTTCCTCACAGAACACTTTCATGTGCATATTTAGCCTCTGCAGTGAAGTACGACGCCACGTTTCCAAACGGCGATGACTGCTGAAATGTATTCAATGTACTGGGCATACATGCACGAGGTTTATGGAGCAGAGTGTGTCAATAAAAGCGTGAAGGCTTGTGCAAACATTGTCGAGTTGACAGACAGATCAAGTAGATACGAAGGATGAGTCAAGAGGCCGTCAGTCGATGCGGAGGCTGTGTGGGGTGTTTGCGTTCAGACCCTCCGGGGAAGCAACGCAGCGTCTCGGCCGTGAGGACGACGAAGTCAGAGAGGAGAAGTTGAGCAGATGGTTGCCGGGTGTGTGTGCGTTACAGTTGGCATTTCACCAAATTAACACAACGTCACTGTGAAGTCTCCACAAGTGCAGAATACACTTTTAGCCACTTGCGGAGAAATAACAAATATGTTAAGTCGACATGGTCGGCAGGTTTAGTCAAGTGCGTGGGTCTCTGTTGTCATGATGTTAAAACAATAAAGATTCTGTGCAGAGATTTCTTCCGTCTTATAGTTAAATGTGATTGTTAATAGTGAAGTAGCTCTAAATACTGTTAGCTGACTGAGACGTTTGCCGTGCTAGCCATGCTAACAGCGTAATGTTGGTCTGACTACTGCTTTGACAGATTGCCATGCAATTGTTTTTGACCTTCATGGTCTCCAAAAGGTTGGATTGCAATGACTTTGGTGATCCCTTCTCCTTTCTTCTCGTGCCACACATTGATATTCTGCACAAGATGCATTATAATAAATCTGTGTCATGTAGCGCCGTTATCAGGTTTTCTTTTCTTTATTCGTCCACAAATGGGATTTATGACCAAACACCTGAAAAACTAATGACGTTCCCATAATCTGCATTTTGTGTTCAGTGCTAATTGGTTAGCATGCTACATCAGCATGTTAGCTTTGTCACTGTAGGAAATGATGATGTTTAGCTCCACCTTAACACCCTGACGGAGCAGTTAGCAGGACTGTGAGTCTTGTTAAAAACAAACACTAGATATATAAACAGAGAACAGTTTAATAAAAGAAAGAAAAATGCATTTCCACTGCTACAGTAAAGGTATCAAGCTGTCTTATTAAGGCCGTTTTATTTTATCTTAACCACCAGCAGGATGAAAAAGAGAGGCGTTGTGTTAAATGATGCCGAACCGAACAACATTTGAGAAAACACAGTGAGCAGCTGCTGCCTTTGTGCTGATACATGATGCTGGACGTCCATGTTGGCTTCCTCTGTATGAGAGGAGCCTCTGGGTGTGATTCCAGCCTCCTCTATGCTAGTGTTGTGGTTTGTTTGTTTTGGAGCAGGTTCAGTGCCTTAGCTGGCCTCTTTATTACTGCGATCCCTAATGCCTTGATTTAATGCACTCTCAGAGGTCAGATATTGTGCTGGCAGCCACAGACCGCTTCCTTCAACACCGCCCCATTAATAATAGCAAATAAATCAGGGGACGCCATGAATTTCCTCACATGCATATTGGAGCTATTTTAAAACGCCACAGGGACATTTTTACCGCATCGAGGAGGTAAACAGCCAAACTCATCTGTTTACACCTCAATCCCACGTCCAGAATGCGTGGTCCATGTCCAAATTAATTAAAGGAACTACTCCCTTCGGGATGCTTACATTTGCATTCCATTAGAAACCTTCAGAGGGCCTCAAATTGATTCGGGGAAAGATTCATAAGACCATCTAATGTTAGCTCACTCTGCAGACTCTTCAAGAAATTATTGTCTCCTGGAAAAAAAAACAGGCTTTTGTTTGAGGTGGTTTCGTGAGAAACATGCACACAAAGGAAGCATCCATATGGAGGCTTTGATGTATGTTGTGTGAGATAAACTAAAATAGAACAAGTGCATTTGCTCATTTGTAGCCAGGGACGTGTAACTAACCTGATTAAGATGCGACAAAGAGTAAAATGAGCCATTCTCAGCGAGCAGCGGTGCCAGAGATTTGTCTTTGCAGCATTCTGTTTTCTGCACATATCAGATTGTGTTTCATGATGCGATGATATGGATGTGGTCAGACAGAAGAAGTATTATTGTTGTCAGCATGTGTTTGTGCATGTGTTGATCTTGATTTGGCCCCCGTGTAATCAACAGCACCTTTCGTTTCATTCAAGCACAAAATGTGCCAGTTGGATTGTTTGCAGCACAGACTGTGAAAGAAAGTGTCCCGCTGTATCTTTACTGCAAAGGTTCCACCAGAACACTAAATAAGAAACGGCTCGACGATGCAATCAACATTTCCCAAACTCATATTCGGCCCGAGCGAATGTTTGAGGTCGTAAAACCCAACCTGTCCTGCTAGAAGGGAGTTCTTTTTTTAAGGTACAGCAAATGTTGAATCGCTGTGGTTAAACTCTACATGTGCAGGTGCGAGATAGGTGGGATAAATCGGGGGTGTTAACCTCCATCGGGGCTTATGCTTTACAGAATCGCCTGAGACTAAATAACTGCATAGAGATTAAAAAAGAAAAAGCATGCACAGGACACTGGTGCTATGCTTACACAGTCATCTGCATTGTTTACATAGCATTAATCTCCCACAGCATTCTTCCCTTCACTTTGCACATGGAAGCATACATGGCTCCAGGCTACTCTCATGCAGACGACACACTGCCCGTACTGTCACAGATGAAAGCAGGCACCATATTCACATCACTGCTCCCCTTAGAGTAAAGGAGTCTGGGAGGAAGAACGAATACACAGGACGCCACCGCTCGTCATAGGAGAGATTTCATTATACGTGTGGAAATACATTACGCCTCGAGTAGAATATTCATTTCAACCTTCTTTCAAAAGATCCTGCGTTAATTATCTTTTTTATGGTTATAAACACCAAGAAAGTCATGAAGGATTAATACAAATAGGATTGTTGTAGAATAATAATGTGCCTGTGTGTGTGTGTGTGTGTGTGTGTGTGTGCTGCTGGCATGAGCAGAGCGTGTTCTATATGGGGAGTCCATGATATTGTAATGATTCATGCTTTTCTCAAGGGATTCCAAAGATGTTGGTCTTCCCAACTAACTAATCACATCATTAGTGATTCTATTTTCTCTCCCCTTGCTATTAAAAATGAAGAAACCCCCTATAGCATCAAAACTAGGCAGCAGGGACTTCCTCTATCATTTGCAAGACAGCCAATGAAATGTGTTGGCGGGGGCGGGCGCTCTCTCAGATGTTAACATGTATAAATAATGCAGAAAGAAGCTATTCCAATATTTATCCCTATATGTGATATCTTCCGTTGCATAGGAGGAAGCAGACGAGATTCCACGTCACATATTTATATTTCCCAATTAGCCGATGTTGCAAACATTCGAGTGACAAAAGAAAAGTGACAATTATCCGTTTTTTTTCCAAACGTTCAATCACAATAATCTCATTACAACTCTGCAGTCAGCTTCAGTGGATGTTAAGAATTCAACGGGGAGAGTGAGAGTGAATGGATCTTGTGTGTTTTCACTTCCATGCTCAACTAAATTATGCACTGGAGGATTGTTTATCCATCAAACCAGGCCCTGTTCCAACCATCCACTCACAAAGAAACCCAGAATTAATTGGCAACACCAAAGTGAAGGCGCAGCAAACAGACAACTTTCTCCCTCTGTCCACGATGCACATCATATCCAGTATGGGGAGCGGCAGAGCTCGCTCTCTCTTGTGTCTCGTCCCTTCGGTTGTAATGCCAAAGCCCAGTGGCTCTGCGGAGTCTTTAACCTCTCCGCCCCCGGCTCCACCCCCCCCGAGGCTCTGGCGGCAATAGCCTGAGTAAAGTGAAGGCTGTGGTGGTTACCAGCGTTTGAGGAGGTAAATGAAAGATTGTGAATGACGGTCTGATAATTGGGGTCCGCCGCAGCTCTCCGTCCTCTCTCTGATCTGGGGACAGGGTGAGAATGGGAGTCGGGGAGGGGGAGGGTGGCAGAGCTTACTCAGCACAAGAACCCATTTGAAGTAGGGACACGCATCCCCCTTCTACCTTCTGCTCTTATAATAGCCCTTTAGTACACTCTTAAGTGACTTGCTCAGATATAATGCGTGCGGCTTACCTGTTTTGAAAGTTACTCTTCAGCTGCGCTATCGGCGGCCCTCGTGGAGAGTGCTGTTCATGCTCGAGGGGAAGCGGAGGGAAGAGCCGCTAAGTGGTGCACCTTGGCGTGAGCCGTGTTTACCCACGAGCACTCAAATACGGTGACATATGCTTTCACTTGGACTAATAAATCATTGAAGGTCTGGTGTACGTCGATGTCACCGCGTTGTCAGTTTTGATACTTGATTAGCATTTCTGTCACTTCGCCTTACGTTGAACATAACTCCAGCTGTGCGACTCGATCCGCGCTGCCCACGGGCACGACGAGCCGCCGCTCAGACTGACGGCCTGACGCTCCAACAGGTTCACGTGTGATTTCACTAAATATTTGAAACAAGGAAGAAATGTTGCAGAGCAGTATGTGCACGCTGTGTACAACAATTAGCATGGGAGTCACACACACACACACACACACACACACACACACACACACACACACACACATACACACACACACACACACACACATACACACATATGTGACTCATGAACTCCCTGGACATGTGGACATCTGCACCGTCTCTAACTCCCATGTTGAACCCACTACACTTTGGTTTTGAAAGGCTGCACATGCTTCATTGATACAGAAGCTTTCTATGAACACATGATGATCTTTTTAACCTGTATGCTTTATACACACACACACACACACACACACACACACACACACACACACACACACACACACACACACACACACACACACACACACACACACACACTCTTCTGTATATACAGTGCTGCATGGCTCACAGAGAGAATAAGGACATTGGACACCCAGTAGAGTACAGAGTGTATGATATTCAGTATGTTGCAGTATGTGCTTCATGAATCCCCTCAGATTATTATGTAAACAGTGTGTCTCTGTACCGATATGGGAATTAGCATCCTGCCTTCGCGTATGTTAACCTACCCTCTGCTCGGTCCTCCCCATCTGTCAAACTCTACTCTTCAGCACAGTGATGAAGTCTCAGTGTGATTATTACATCTCTAATAATGCAGCATTTAATCCCACCTTCATCTATTTGAAGATGTTGCATCATTATCGGTGAATATGTCCAGTTAACGTCTCTCAGCACAAAGCGTGACGAAGTAATTATAAAATACACCTTCGCACTCCGATGAAATAACACCCTCACATCGTTGACCCTCCTTTTTTCAGATCAAATATATATATATCACAGATTACAATTAAAAGAACTGAAGGATTTTACCTTTACCATGCGCAGAGAACAATTAAATAAAGGTCTTCACTTACACATCAGAGGTGCGCTACAGGTACGTTACAGTTACGACACAAAGAGCAAACTCTATGTTATCAGTCAGCTGTGAACGAAGAGGAATTAAGGATTGCTGGTTAATTTCTAAAAATATTTCCTGAGGGTGTGAAGATCACAACGCTCCATGGGACGATTGTGAAATGTCATGTCCTGTTAAATCTTAATGAACACACCAACAACACTCGTAACAAAGTGTTTGCACACTTTTTGATCATTGTGATTACTTTGATTCAGTATCGTTAGAACTCTCGTCCTCGCTTGAAATGGCGAGATGATCAATGTGTGCAACACAGTTCTCCATGGCAACGGTAAACCATCTTTCTTTGCGCTCAGCTCGCCATTTAATCAAAGTCAGCTCTTGACACGGCTCCACAGATTAGTGGAAGAACTACCCTTGAATCAAGGAAAGTAATGAGTCTCGCTGCTCGCGAACACTCAGCTGAAGAACATGTTGGTGGGAAACATGTCTGCATGCACAATGTGCAGAAACTCTTCTGCTGCACGACTAACTGAGGAGATACTGAACATGTGTGAGCGATGCAGGAGTCAGCATGTGCACGTGTCAATGCATTAACACGTTTAAAGGTTCTAAAGACTCATTTGTGCTGCTTCATATGTAGATGTAAGTTTACAGATGTGCAGCAGTCACTGTGAAAGTCAACACATCCTGCAGGTGATGTGACGAGTACAGTGACTTCTGCCCATTCAGGTGTCTCAGTAACTTACTAAATGCTTCTCATTCCCGACACTGACACACGACTGAAAGAGTTTCTTCCTTCAGTAACTCACTGCAGGTATTTAACTTGTCATCATATGCAGGATAAACAGTGTTTAATAAGACAATGTGGCAACATGTTTGAAGGTTTTTAGAAGAAACTACTGATCACATTGCTTTGAAATCAGAAGCAAAACCTAAACGTGGTGTGATCGTAGGTCTTTGTTTATGTGTTTATTATTGTGTAAATACTAGTTTTGTGAGCGTGTAGCTCAGCGTTCGAAGGCTCAGAGGGTCTATTCTATCGTTCTGTATCTCCATGTGTGGCTTTAACCGTGGCTGATGAGGACGTGCAGCCTGACTCGCTCTGGTTGTGATTTACGGCTCAGACGTGTATTTTTACAGGATGTTTTTGATATTTGACGTCTTATTTGTGCAGATAAACTATAGAGTGCAGCACATCTCTCTGCAGAATATACTGCTTTAGTCGTGTTGTGTCACAGCCTACTGTGATGTTTGCTTTTGATACCGTGTGGAGGTTTGATGTGGTCATCAGCTGGTTGTCATGTATCAAATCAGCGCTGCGGCTCAACACAGTCGACACACTGATATAGCTTCTAATAATTCATCGCACAATGTGTGTGTTTTTACCATTAAGTTGCCCCGAGATACAGGATACAACTTCAACAACTGAACTTTTATTTAGGGGGAAAACAGACGAGCCGTAGTCCAGATCATACAGGAGAGAGGAACCATTTCTTACATACGAGCAAATATATATTTTGTTTTCACTCGTGGATTGATTTGTTTTTACGTCTGTGTGTAATAACTAAGCAGAGCTGGAAAAGAGACCCGGCAGACAAGTCTGAGTTTGGTGTTTCTCTTTGATTCTCTTCCAGAGCTGGTCAGAGGATCTCCTGTGGGGCTTGACCTTTGCTTTAGGGCTCATGGCCTACATTTTATTGCACAAAGTAAATCTTCTTTGTCTTCCCCTCGGAGGGCCTCTGAATCAGAAACTAAATGGATACAAAAAGAAATGGTTTTTGAGGGAAAGAAATGCTCTTGGGTACGGCGTCCTCTCGCTGTAGTATGCATTATAATGACATCTCCGCGTGTCCTTGTTGTGGACTTGGAGGTGGATCCACACACTAAAAACACTTCATTTAAAGTGTAGCTGTATCCTTGTAGGCCGGCCTGTGAAGTCAGTCAGTCTGAGATGAAAGCGTGACACGGCTTTCAAATCCTCTCATCTTCAGAACAAAGACACATCAGGAAGTGTACAGCGTGTGGTAAATCTGTCTTTATATACGACGGCAAACTTTACACACGTGATTATCACGCCGTTATTCTCAAAGCCTACAAGGTTTAGAAATCATCGCCACCAAGCGACGTTACATAATCGAGTGGAATGCCAACAAACGTTGACATTATATAACAAAAGACTTATGGAAATGGTCCAGCGTGAAAAATAGTTTAATGTTAATTGGATTCTTTTCAACCAGCAGGTTTATGACTCTGCGTTTCCATCTCTGCATGGCTGTTTACTGTAGCACCAGTAATAGCGTTTTAGAGCTCGCAGCTGTACATCTGCTGTTACAGGCGCTGACAGCTTTAGTGGCACAACTGCATTAACCCAATGCTGAGGCAAAGAGCTGAGTCTGCCGCTCCCCGCTCCCATTTCCACCGGCTGATATTGGACAAAGCCTCACACTTTGATCTGTCGAGTGACTTCTGGCACGGCGTCTGCACTACCTCTGACCGTCCTCCTCTCCGCCGCTCAGACTGTGTGCTTGTTTCCAAAGGAACAAAACAACAGCGTCAATATTTCCATTAGAAATGTTCGACTGCAACACAAACAGTATTAGTATTATAATTGATGTAAATCCAATCATGTCATGCCTAGATTAACATCTGCTATTCGATACATTAGTGAAGGTAAAAAACAAACATTTATTAGCTCAGTCAGATCCTCGTTGACAGAGTTAAGTCTTTGTGCACACGCCATGTTGTCCCTTTCAAAATGTACTTAAAATCACAATTTTAACACTTGAACTTTAGCACACAATTGTGCGCCTCAATTTCCATCTCTTGCTAAAGTGGCACATAATGATGTAAATGCTTTTTCAGTAAGAGAGTCTGCCAAGTATTGTGCTTAGTCATTTCCATTCCACACAAGCCGGCTCACTCTGTAACTTCACTAACACGCCATATTTTCGCTTTTTTTGGGGGGAATTTGTAAGAAGATACATCTACAGTATGACTTCCTCATTTCATAACACAATACGGAAAACATTAAAGCGTCTCTCTGAGTAAACCGGAGCAGCAAGGTGGGTCAGGTCGTCGGTGTTTGACGGGCAAAGTCAAAGAGGCGCAAATTGAATGAAGAAAAATCCATTTCCCCTCATCTTCTTCTCTCCTTTATCATTTTAAATGGAGTATAATTATATTAATGAATAATTTCTTTCTAAGGACACCACAGCTTTAGAGTTGCAATGCCACTTTGGTTACTGTTAACGGCATTGAAGGTCATATATTTGGAGTAATTGTTACTCAAAGTCTGTGTAATTATATCCTTGAATAGCCAATTAAAATCCTTGTTAGAGGTCGAGATGTTCCTTTATTTACCTTCTCTCTGTGGACCTTCTCTGTTCTTGTCATTCCTCAGAGCTTTGCAAGAGTCCACCCATCCCCCCCCCCCCCCCCACACACACACACACACACACACACACACACACACACACACACACACGTCTGCTCTCGTCAGTCATGCTGGTTTAATAAGAGATAGCATAGAATTAGAGAATGCTGGGTGTTTGTACTCCCACATACTGGGGGAATGGTCTGGGGAAGCAGATTAAATGCCATGGGAGCTGCTGTCCAACCAGCTTAATCTGGACAACACAGTGTGTGGGCGCTCACTATTGCGTGGTGTGTGTGCCTATACTAAAGAATGGAATTAGCCAAACATCCCACACACACACTCAAGTCTTTTCTTTCTCAATTTCTTTACATATTTTCCGTCACACGCAGTAATTATATCACTTGTGTAAAGCTTTCATTGCAGTTTTGTGTTATTTAAGGAAGCACAGCCGACAGACACTTACAGGAAGAATCCTCCTGACGTGTCAGTGCCGGCACCTTCAGTAGCATCAGCACTGGAAATGCAGCTTCCCAGTGGAAGAGCGAGGAAGTGGGAGGAAGTGGGAGGAAGAGTGAGGAAGCGGGAGGAAGCGGGAGGAAGTGGGAGGAAGCGGGAGGAAGAGTGCGGAAGTGGGAGGAAGCGGGAGGAAGTGGGAGGAAGAGTGAGGAAGAGTGAGGAAGTGGGAGGAAGCGGGAGGAAGAGTGAGGAAGTGGGAGGAAGCGGGAGGAAGAGTGAGGAAGTGGGAGGAAGCGGGAGGAAGTGGGAGGAAGTGGGAGGAAGTGGGAGGAAGCGGGAGGAAGAGTGCGGAAGTGGGAGGAAGCGGGAGGAAGTGGGAGGAAGTGGGAGGAAGAGTGAGGAAGCGGGAGGAAGCGGGAGGAAGTGGGAGGAAGTGGGAGGAAGCGGGAGGAAGAGTGCGGAAGTGGGAGGAAGAGTGTGGAAGTGGGAGGAAGAGTGAGGAAGAGTGAGGAAGTGGGAGGAAGCGGGAGGAAGAGTGAGGAAGTGGGAGGAAGCGGGAGGAAGCGGGAGGTAGTGGGAGGAAAATATGTGGATCTGAAAATAAACCTGACTGAACAAATGTAAAGATTTCACTCAATGTATGTGCCTGAAGTTAGAGATCATTTGATATTTAAAGCAAGTGAAGATGCTGCTGTTCAACCAAACTATTTCCTCAAACCTGTAAAATAAAGATTTTGATATTATTTTTCAATATAATACTATAACCCTGCAGTAAACACTCATTTTGACTTTTGATTTCAAACTTATAATGTTATTTAATTGGGGGATACTTGTCCTGGATGCATAACTGGAATCACGAGGGTCTGAGAGTGCAAACAGTAATATATTTATATTAAATAAATACAGTTCTATAACCTCAAACGACATTTAAAAGCATATATTTGTGTGACATTAAGTCTTCACAAATTAAAGGTGCACTGTCCTATATACCTGGTTGTAAACAGCACAGGCCGTGCGCTGCCACAGATACCTCAGGGGTTCTGCAGAGATGTCACACTATGCATGGAACAGGAAGCTATGGAAAGAGCTGCAGCTGATCCTCTCTCTGCACTCAGCAGGTTGAGCCCATAATGCCCTGAGTGCTTGCCTGAGCAACATGACATCATTCTCCAATTCTCCTTCGACAGAGTAACCAGAAGAGAATAACTGGAAGAGAAAAAAGGTGGAATCGAGGGTTTTTGTTTTTTGGTGGGTGTAAGCAGGCAAACGCTTGCCTGGAACACACCAGGGAGCTCTCCGTGGTACACATTAATCTGGCCACCCACTAGCTGTAACCCGTGTATTCCCCTTGTGAGCAGCGTTCTCCAGGACAAGCCCACCCCTCCATCACTGTCACACGCTGCACTAATGAGTGTCAGAGGGCACGAGGTCAATGACTGGGCTGATTTGCCTGCTGATAAGTGATCGCTAGGAGGTTCTGCCGTGGAGAAACTGTAAAGAAGTCTTCCCTGCGTTCTCCAAGAGCCGCTCTCGGCCTCATTCCGTATTCTTTACCGTGAAACAACCAAATCCCTGCTAATATTACATGTGCATTATTTAGAGAACGAGACGCCGATGTGTTTTAACCTTAAGAAGCGCTTTGCGACGTTAAACTCGTTCTCATTCTCCGTACACGAGTCTCTTATTCTAATGGCAGAATAAGTGATTTTGAGAGTGAAATTGGTCCTCAGTGATTCCAGCGTGTGCCATTCAACATAGGTAAGTGATATCAACTCATTTACATGTGATTATGCAGCTGTTACTGTAGAAAAGAGAGGAAAGCTGTAATTGTCTTACTCCCAGCATGTAATTACACGGCAGCAATTTGCTTTCTGTAATCTGAGATGCTATAGTGAAAGCTGGCTGAATTAATTAAAGAAAGAGAAGTTGGCTTGATACACACCTCTGTTCTTTGTTCACATCTCACCACTCCTCACAATTGTTTTTCACCTTTAACAACGCTGCAAAAGTTCTTTCGGGAACACGGGTTATTTTGATGTATTGGACTCCAAATCCTGTCGCTTGTAGCACCGCAGTGGATAAAAGGAGGAGAAAGAGCAGAGTAATTATCCCATACCTTGTGGAGCTCTATGGATAGCTCCTTATCATCATGTTTCCAGCTTATCTTGCTCTCTTTTAACTTCACCTGAAAGCAGCATCAAGCTGTTGATGACTTTAATCTTCCCTAAAATGAAGCCCGGATTCAAGAAAAAGATGCAGCCTGGAGCACAAGAAATCCCAGGCGTCGGATGGGGACGAGTCTGCAGTCCAGGTGCAGAGCTTCACAGCTTTGTAATTGTAGATACACACTTGATGCCTTTATTTTGGCAAGACATTTGATATTGGCAGTTCTCAGGAAGACTGGCAGGAGCCGTAATCAATCAGGTCATCTGGTGCCAGAGAGAGACAGCCGAGCCCGGGGGCAGCCTGTCTGTCCGTCAGCCATCCCCCGACACGTCACTATACCTGCACAGCCTCCATACATGTGCATAAATGAAAAGGTTGTTTTAATTAGTTGGTGCCTCCTTGAAGTTTACTCAATTTTCAGAGTGTTTAGTGTCATTAGAAGGTGGTTAAATAATGCATCAGGTACACGGAGACGAGGAGGTTTTTGCGTTCCCGCTCTGACGCTATGCAAACACCTCAGTTTACATTATTACAGTACATTAGCAGACGCTCTTATCCACAGCGACTTACAGGGAACTGGAGCAGCTCGGGGTTAAGTGCCTCGCTCAGGGGTACGACGGTGTTGGAACATCAGAACGGTTTGAAACGGGGAGTTAGATCGAGTTCAAAGAGCAACAACCAAACAAGGAGAAACGAAAAGACGTCCAATGTCATCCGAAGTCCCACAAAACTCAAATGATTCAGCACTTTTTTGAGGTGAATTATTGTCGCCGCAGACATTTTTACAGTGCAGAGAATTTGCAGTAAAAGTTGTGTACTCATTTTGGATTTATTTTTGAGATCATTGCACTTGATTTATTCCAGCAGGAGGACGGAGGCAACATATGCCATTGCAGGTGGTGTTTGTTATGTACCTTCCCAACAGCAAGTCCATAAAACTAAATCCATTAAAATGTCCTCTTGATTTTGTCGGTGTTGAATAAACACACATACAAACATCTTGTAGATGCAGCTGTGAAATTAAACACTGCCAATAAAAAAAATATATTGTTTTTTTTATGCTTTTCAGACTCTGTGTTCCTGCAACATTGGAGACGGATTTGTTTCCAAAACTGAACGGACAAACTTCATTTAGATATATTTTCTTTTCTTCGGGCTGAATCTGTTTCCTCACACACTCTGAGAATAACATCCATTAGTAGTCAGAGTTTAAACATCCAACATTATAGAGGTGGAAGCGAGTAAGTCCCACATGAACGAAATGATCTTTGTTACGTAACTTCTCTCGCTCTCCTGCAACGTGATTGGATGCGGTCTGATCGGGTCAAACAAACAAAGTGGATCTGTGGAATTATTGTGGATTTGCTGGGAATAAATAGTTGATTCAGGAAATGAGTGATTTGTGGCACGCTGTTTGAATATCAAACGTTTTAATCTTGGGGTTTATATTATAAAAATAGTAAATAAGTTGAGCAATAAAGCAGCAGTGCTTATCTTCATGTGTTTAGGGATTACTTAAACTTAAACTTGTTTGAATTCTGTATGAATTTCTACTACCTGTGTTGACAAAACGATCTTCGTGGGTGTTTTTGTTCTGCATATTTCTTCTAAAACTTGGCGCAAACTTTAGACAGAAAGTCGTCTTGGACTAAGGAGCAGCTTCTCCTTGACGGACAGACTGCAACACAACGCTGAGGGATCAGACTAACACTACATTTTATTTTATTTTCAAACATACAGTCAGTCATCTTTTCACAAACTGAAATAATGTTCCTTTTTTCTTCTTCCTGGAATCATATTTTGTGAGCGTATGTTGTTGCCAGCCCATAAATGATGCATGCACATGTAGAGCTGCAGGGGCTTTCTAATAGTGACCCTGCGTCGCCTCGCTCCCGGGGCGACGAAGAGAAGAAAAGTGGCAGCCTGCAAGCGTGTTGACATTTTGGAGTGAGTGATCCACAACAAATGTCCATTAATGGTGTGTTGCGTTTCATGCGAGTCTGTTGTATTCTTCCATCCTGAAACAGGTCACCGCAGCCACGCCAGCAGAGGTGATGCTTCACCAAGCTGCACAAATCAGCTTTCCATTTCACTCTGCATTAAAGAAGCTTACACACACACACACACACACACACACAAAATAAAGGGTCCCATGGCCACATGGTAACAGTCTCACAGTGCCATGATAGTGAATGAATGCTGTGCTGGTGCAAAGTCTACACTGTGCATGCCACCTGCGGAGCGTCAGCTAATCAGCGCTCAGGACCGCAGGACAGGGAGCTATTAAAGGGAGTTTAATAAATGTGAAACCAGACGTCTGCTCCCTCTGTCCCTCAAGAAAAGGACAGTTAATGTGGAAATGACCTATAAGTATTTAGTGGGTTTATTTAACAAAGACTGACCAAGTCTGTCTGCTTACAGACAATGTAAACTACCTAAACCAGGAGTTTTTAAAGTCTGAGACGCCCTCCCTTCACACAAAGCTTGGGAAAATCATAAAGCATCTTCTTATTGCTGTTTGACATAACTTAGACATATATTAGATTCTGACTTCAGCCTATATTTGTTTACAGTTTGGCTAAATGTCATGCTATCATGTCATGCTACGTTAGCTAGCATCCTGTTTGAACTGCTACCATGGATGTATAGTTTGTGCTGTAGAAGAAAATGAATCAGCACATATTGGGATAATGGAGTAATCCTTTCAGTCACGTCCCGAGCAACTCTCTGATTCAGCGACTCTCTTTGTCATTATGATTTACCAAAGTTGCTGCTACATATTCATTCAGGATATTAGCGCAAACACGCCCATAAAGGTAGGACTGTTAGCGCTCATCTTTGTGAATTTGACTCAATGCACTGAAGCTCGTTTGCATAGAAAGGGGACAATTATTGCGCCACACGTCGTCATTTAACCTCATTTAAATATGTGCCGATAGCACAGGAGCTGTTTGCTGTGCAGCACGGTCAGGGGTGACTTTCACCCTCTGCTTCTGAGAGTTACACGGTTTTCTTTGTGCAGGTTTAGCGTCTGCAAAAGCTGCACAATCCTTTGCATCTTTTGGGTTTTGGAATGTTGTCCAAACAAAACAAAACACGGGCGTCATCTTGGCTTCTGGGAAATTATAACGGGTATTTGTCACCAGCATCAGCAGCGCACCCGACTGAAGAAAACATCTAATCATGATGATTATGAGGCAAGATCTGAAGTTATGAGTCTTTTTGTGATTTCAAGGTAACTGAACGGATGTTTACCGTCACCAGAGACACTATCTCTATAACGTCCTGATTCCAGGAGTATGTGTATTCACATTTGACTGAGTTATGAGAAGAAGGGGTGCCAAGGGAGCTGCAAGCTTCTTCTTTTTTCCACCCTCTCCATGTGCCTCTCCATGCGCTGCTGCCCTCGGGGCAATTGCCTGCAACGCTTATACCGCCAACCACCACTGGGTCCCCACGCTGAGACGCCCCATGAATATGAAAGCCTGGATTTAACTTAATTTGTGCCATTTATCCTCCGGGAGAAGAAAGATTCACACATTGTATTTTCTTCAAGAGCTTCAGATAAATCATGATAATGAGCATATTGGAATAACATGTTATAGTATTGCTTTTCAGGCACTCAGGCAATGTTTCTCCGGTCCCATTATCATGGAATTATTCATGTTAAACGGCTTTTAATTGAAAACCTGAGTATTTTCCGACTTGTATTTTCTAATTGTTACGATGTTTAAGAAGGAAGATGGAATGAAGCTTCAGGTAGCAGCTTGTTAGCCTCAGTTATCTCGGTGTGTGTGGAAAGAAACTCTCACATTCTCTGCTTTCATGCATACAAATAAAAGCAACACAGGGAATTATCCTGCCGAAGGTCCACCTGCTGTTCACCGGGCTTTGTGCGCCCCTCCTTCCTTGGGACAATCAATATTTACACACAAAAGGCTGGGGAGGGAAGGAAATCACCCTGATAACCATTAGCATGAAACTGGATGAAGTTCATTAGCGATTCTGCGGGCGTAGTGTGTAATATCCAATATCGGAGACAACTAGCTCTGTTATCCCTTTGTGTTTGGTTCTCATCCTGCGCAGAAGGCACACAAGTTGCTCCTCTGTGACAATTCATTACAGCCTTGCACAACATGCAGTCGAACGCTCTGCCTCCACAGCAACAGGAGATGCTTTTTGATGCATTTCAATGACGTGTCACCTTTTAAAACGTTGTGTCGTGGATATTTATCGCTCACGACATTGTGGTATGAAACAGAGAGGAATCAATAAAGCACAGACACAGATATAGTTTAGCATTTATTATTTTGTTGCACAACAAACAATAATAATGAGAACACTACCTGCTTCCAAGCACAGCTGAGTAGAGCTCTAACTCATGAAGAGAATCTAGCCCTTATATAGGAGCTGTTTTGAACACACACTCTTTCTGAAATCCAACCTTTCAATCATCAACATTTACTTTTCCAGATCCTTTATGGAGCCACGGCAATCTAAACAATGTGGAGGTCATCGTCTCGTTCCTTGACTTCCTTAGGACTTGGGCCTCATGTTATGTCTTCAGACCTGAACATATGGTATGCATCATTAGTAAACTTAATGAATAAGACATTGATTATTAAGTCTATCTTAACAGTTGGATATAATGCTACCAGTCAAATGATCTGTAGCTCACAATCACATGACTTCCAAACGTCGACATTTAAACGGATTCTGATTTACCAAGCAGGTACATGTCACAATAACAAAGTATAAAAATAAAACACTGCGGACGTTGTGTCGTCTTCTTAAGCCTGAACATGTTCCTGCAGCACACTCTAACATTACTCTGCATGACTGGCTCCCTATGGCAGTGCACCAGAAAGCTCCTTTCAAGCTCCGAGATGGACAAAGAAGCCGCGCATGCAGAAAATAAATAAATCAAGAGATATGTTAAAAATTAACTATCTCTGCTTTTCCACCCAAATGACCAAGTGCCTTAAACCTCCACTAAAGCTTCTCGATAGGCGAAGTAGGCCGGCGCTCTGGATCGCTGCTTACTTGAGCCTCACTTGCACTCAGCCGACCATAATGGAAGCAAACAGATGTGAATACTCGGATTACTTTGTGGTTTGAAAGTAAACTTCTTTATTCTCTCTTAAAAGGGGACCGCTCATTCTCTGTTCTGCAAGCTTGTGGACCATTTCTGCAGTCTGGGCAGTGAACGCCAATTTGTGTCCCGCACAACCCACTGTAGTCGTTTCATTAGCTTGCGGACATTTTTACATTTACTGAATATTTATATTGAATTGCATCCTGTTAAATCGTATCAATTAGACTAATTATATGCACATGCTGCTCATTAAATCAAGTGAAGTGTATGAATACATCAGAAAGTTAAAGTAAAATACATGTCCTGGATTTAAACTCGTACTACTAAAGTAAAATGTATCAGCAAATGTGACAAAGTAGCACATGGATGAAATGAAAATAGTAGAGAATTAAAGCTTTCAATATATAGCTGATATTAAATAGGTGCACCAGCTTACATTAATTCAGTTTAAATGAGTCAGCATTCACTTATCCTGCTCCTCTCTGTACACACACATCCACTGCTGTCGGAAGGGATGAAGACATTCGCTCTGCCGAAGTAAATGCTCGGCTGGTTTTTCCTTTTTCCAAATGCCTCTTACTCCTCGTGAACCTATTGGAAAGCACAGTCCGTGTGAAGTGTTAACTATAGAGAACGCTTGCCACCACATGTCAGGAGCTGAAAGAGGAATCTTAATTTATCACAGGAAAAGCCTTTTCACCTCTTTATCAGCTGCTGAAGGGATATTACAGAGCTGACACTTTATACAAAGACATTTGAGGATCATGAATCATTTCTTTCATGGTAAATGTTACTTTTATGTTCAGATAATACTTGGACTTGATAAAGTCTTCAACGTCGCCCACTGTTCCCGGCGTTTGTGCTGTTCAGGCCTAATTAACCCGGCAATTTAAATACTCTACGAGGAAATTGTAAGTACTAGCATTTGCAAACAGAGTGCGCACTTTAGGTGCAGACCCCTTCTCAAGGGTTTCACACCGCATCTAATAACAGACCTGGGGAATGTAGCGCTGGGCTTTTAAAATAAAATAGTATTATTTTAAAATATTGATATGTATAAATATACTGTATATATAATATAATATTATATATACAGTATATATAATATATATATTATATATACAGTATATATAATATATATATATATATATATATATATATATATACTGTATATATAATATATATATATATATATATATATATATATATAATATAATATTGTATATATATATAGAATTTCAAACAATACAGTCAACAGTACTTGTAAAATAGTAGTTTATATATATATATATATAATCATATTATATATACAGTATATATAATATGATATTATATACAGTGTATATATATATATATATATACTATTATATATATAATAATATGTAATATTATATATATAATATTATTATATAATATATAAATTATATATATATAATATTATATATATATAATATTAGTATATAATATATAATATTATATACTAATATTATATATATATATTATTATATAATATGTAATATTATATATAATATTATATATATATATATATATATAATATAATATATATATATTTCTTTCTTTCTTTTAACAGATGTCCATCTTTCGCCCCTAAAGGCTGTTTCCAAGTCCTAGCTCTGCTTCTAACTTTCAAAGTGAGAAAGATAATTTACTGTGTGCCGGGGGAAGCCTTGCTTCACTCTAGTAAACCTGTGTCTTTCAAGTTTTGTTCTTTGCAGTCTCTGCAGTAAATCAAATGAGCACACTTCACTTTTTCCTCGTCTCCTGAGACATATTTTGTTTCAGTGTTTCTGAAAATCACACAGTTTAGTCATGGTTTGAGTGTGTTGGTTACTGGAGGAGAAACACTGCTTGGGAGGAAACCAAAAACAAATATCTTTCAAACTGAATTCCTATTTGGCCACCACGTCACTCAGCGATGTTTGAACTGTGCGGCGTGTGCAGGGCGTGACCGTTAATGTTGCTACAGGATGACCACTGATAACCTTCTCCGTTTCTGATTGGATACTCCATGAGCGACAAAGAGTGTCTCGAGAACACAGAGAGAGAGCTCATCGTACCCTTCGTCTGACACTATCTCAAGTGAGACTTATTACAAGTGTTGGAGAACAGAGAGCAGAAAACATGGCAGAAAAAGCAGAGATAACATTGATCAAGGAGAAAAGCAGCATCCTCATTCAGAGCGCTTCATCATCACCTCACTGTGATTACTGTTTAGAAGAGCGCTGTTAAAAACCTGCTTTCTTTATGAAACCAGAATAATTAAATGATTGTATCTGTTAATCACAACATCTCTTTCATTTCTCCATTACTGCACTGAAGTCACCCGGATAGTGGAAACACACTCGGCTCCAGCTGCATCACAATGCACGGGCGTTCTGCACTGGTGTACATCAAAGTAAGGTTTATTTCAAGTCTAAAAACCCAACATCAAAGCTCAAAGTGTGCAACTTAATATCTACGCGGAGAGAAACATTCAAACAGGATGCACAGAGAGTTATTTTCAGTTTGTAATATATTCAATTACGAATTGTTTCTGCATGAACTTTGACGCAATGTTGTTGAAGGAAATGCAAAAACATCCGGTGCTGGAGATGTTTTTGTGCAGCCATGTTCCCAAAAATGTTGAAGAAATGCAAACATTTCACGTGGATGTAAGAAGACATACGATAGGATGCACAGACTGTAACTCTGACCGTGTGACCTCATTAATTACAGAAGCACACGCCAGCGGAGAGGCTTCACCGCTCACAACACAACACGAGGACCGCCGTTTCTTTATGTCGAGGAGTTTCCATGCCATTAAGCAAACTGTGGATCCGACTGCAGCTTTGAGCAGGACCTCAGCTTTTAGAGCCTTTTCACCTCGGGCTTATTGCTTACAATGGCAGAATGCAGTATTTCTATCTTTTTAAGCCCCCCCCGTCTTATACAAGGGATATTTTCAGCCACTCTGAGAAGAAGAGTCCTCTGTAAAGAATGTCCTATAACAACTAAAACAGCGCAATAAATAAATAAGAGCACATGCTGGTTTGCAGTTCAGCCCCCGGTCTGCAGTAAAACCACTCGTACATCCTCCGTGTGGAGGTATGACAATTTAAGAACATCCCTTTGACAGGGCTGTTTACTTTAAGACATGCTTTGAGCAGCAGGTAAAATTGTTTGCTTGCTCAGTTCTATTCAGTGTTTATCCATCCTGCCTGCCTCTCCCACCCGGATTAGCTGGAAAGCTATGTGCCAGTTTAGAGAGGGGTTAGCCCTACTTGACAGTTCTCTCTATCTCCCTAAAATGACAAATGTCATCACATAATCTGGAGGCTGTAGTAATACTGTTTGGCTTGCAGTTTCCCTGGTAATTAAAATGGGAGGGCAGCTACCTCCCTAATGTCAAAGGGATTTTGTTATCAGCTTCGCGAGGTGCTAAGAAATGAGTCTCGGCGCGCCTTAGTCTTAACCGCTCATATCTGCCTCCTCAGACTGCAGCTTGAGCTGCCGTTTTAGACAAGGTTGCCATCGTGGGCCTGTGACTGGATCATTAGAAGGTCAGAGGCGCACGACAAGAGGCAGATTGTGCAGGCACCTCTCAACAGGACTCATCTCGTCTCCTTTGCAGCACAGTGGGTTGCTTTCACCTACTCTGGGATGTGACACGGCTAACGCTGACAACTTGAAAAGCACATAAAACGCAGCGAGAGTCGGCGCGCAGAAGGAAAAACACAGTTTGTTTTTTGTTTAGATGCAAATTTGTTTTCTATTAAGCGCAGTCACGCCTCACATTGGTGACAATGTTGTCACATGTCTGAGGACCGCTCCCGAAGCTTTCAGCCTAATGATGCTGCCGGTAATGAGGCACGCTATTTATGCCCGCTGAATACGGAGCACTCTGCATACAATTCATACACGATGTGCGGAGAGCTGCTGTGGAAATGGGTCATGAAAAAAGGTGAATTTATCAATACGATCAATATAAAGCTTCTCAAAAAGCTTTTTCATTGCTAAAGCGAATGTTTCACGTTGAGTTTTCTGTTTATTATTCTCAGATCTGCTGTATGAATCAGTATTAATGAACGTGGCGCTGTTATATAAATGAACAGGGTTCTTTGTAGTGATGCACACAGTGGCAGCCAACACGATACAATGGAAGTGAAGTTCGTTATTTAACCTCTTAAATAACGAGAGGGGGGGGGGGGGAATTACCCGACAATACCTACAAACAACACTCAAAGTATATTGAAAGCTGCTCTTCAACCATTTGCACCAGCTGCATGGTTTTGGTCTCATTCAAATGATAACTCTCTTATTGTTCTTGCATAACAGTCTCAATCACTCCAAGTGCTTCTGACACTGAGTAATAGTGCTCTGAATATACTGAATGTGAAGAAAATACACTCCGCCTGAAGTTTGTTGTTGAAAAAGATGTCTGAAGATGGAAAACATAATAAAAACATAGCACCAAGTGTTACCAAGTACAGCTTTAAATTTCAGATAAAAGGGATAAAAACTTAACTTATTAGACATATAATACATATATATTGTTATAAGAGTAACACCAGGCGTTCACTAGCTGTGCATTTGGAGATATTATAATATTTATTGATATAAAGGCCATAAATAACTATTATATATATTCCCTGTCAGTAGTAATGACACAAAGTAAGTGAAGTACAAACACATTTCCTGTAATATTTTTTTGATTTTAATAAATACAATTACGAAAAATGAAATGTGTTTGCATGGTGTGGATAACCCACAGAGCGAAACGGCTTTTTATTTTATTGGAACTACTTTCTACTCTTCAAAGACTGTTATGAAAAGTGTCCACGTCGAGGTGCTTCACCTTGTATTTGGGTGGAGGATCTGAAAGCCTGGAGAAATCAAACTGACTGGACAAAAGTTCACCGGCTCCAGATCTCACTGACTGTTTGACGTTCCAGCTTCAGATCAAAAATGTTGTCAAGTATTTTCCTTCGGGGGTAAAAAGGCAAAGTCGTGATCAGACCTCACACCCACACACACACACACACACACACACACACACACACACACACACACACACACACACACACACACACACACACACAGCAAGCTGTAACCCTGTAATCTCTCTGTGCTGCTTTCCTAAAATGAACACACACGCTGCTCACTACCAAGAATACCCTCACACTTAGTAATGACTTGTAACATCTCCAGTAATGGCTTCCTCACCCGGGCGTCTTCTCGCTGACGGCTGTGGTTGTTGTAATTTACACCGCAGGTTTCTGGATCTCAGTTATGCTAAAAGTAGCTCTCTGTATGAAGCACACACATAACACTGCACTGTGTTACATGGTGTCTGGGCTCAATACCAAAAGTGAGCGTCATCCGCTCAAGTGCTAACTTACCCAGAAAGAAAGAAAGAAGCGGTGCCCTCTTCATGTACAGCTTTGGGGAGTAATTAAACCTGCTGTAGCGACAGAGTGTTTAATTACACGAGCCGTACACTGCGAGGCACTGCTCCTTCTGGCTGTGTTGGTGTTTGAATAAAAATAGCCCTCACAGTCCAGTGTTTAGCAGACACTTGTGTTATTTTTCTATATTTTGTTTCCCATTAATCCCTTTTGTTTTCCGTACTCGTGTCCTGGTGTGTGCTCCGGGGAGTCGTCTAATGCGTTGTCCAAGTTGTTGACGAGTGGAGCAGGTGGGACCGCAGGCATCAGGAACTTGGACAAATAACTTTAAGTCGAGGTTCAGGGGCGGGCGAGGTGAAACATCGCAGAACAAAACTCAAGGATCCGACAAAGACTGAACTGAAAACCTGTTCAGGAAGGTTCCTACCTCTGCGTCCTTCATCAAGGGGTCATGTTGCCGGCTGGAGGCTCGACAGTTGACATTACTTTATCTCTGGAAACCTTCTGTTTGCTATTTTGTTGTGTTTTAATTTTGTGGAGTTGCTTTTGGCAGTCAAGCAGCGTATATGTCCAGGGCTTTTATTGTGAAAGGGAGGTCGCGACCCGGAGGCTGCACAGTATACACAACCGATGGTGTCTTCAGCTATTACATCGTGCAATCTACTTAATGATAAGTTACACAACAATGTTGTCTGTTGCCACTTTAAGGTTTTAAAGATCTACAGAGGACATGAACACAGATCCTCTCTTCCTCACCATCCAGTTTCTATTCCCCAAACTCTGCTTTCCTCTCCTCTCTCCTAAAAGTTGTTTTCTCTTGATCTTAGTTTTTACAGCCAATAACAAGCCTCCTGCTCCGCCTCTCGGTCCCTTCATGCTTATAAAGCTCTTAAACATTGATGGCGCCTGCAGAAGCCACGGAAGCCCACGTGGGAGTCGGAGCGTCGGTGACCTCAGGTGATGTTGAGCACCTGGCTCTCAGAGGAGACGTGCGGGGAGCGCCTCCCTAGTTTTGCTTTTAGACAGACGTGAACAGCAGACCCACTTTCTGTGACTGCTGATGAATTCTTTCTCTTCTCCACAGTCCCAGATGTGCCTTTGATCACTGTGTCTATTTTTACAGTCTTTCATTGTCACCAAGAAGTAAAACTAATAGAAGACATATAAAGACCAGTATTTTGCTCTATGGAAATGTGGAGGACAGAGTGAATCTCAGATGTTTGACATCAGTGCTGTAAATTAGTGATAGTATTTCTTATCTGTATTTCCGGCGTCTGACTGCCTTCAGCGCTTCTCGGCAGCTCGACGCGGCACATCACAGTGCATAAAGACAGGCAAACACAGCACACAGCTTATTTAGGATTTCCATCACAGTCACAGCACATTTAGAAATCGTGCGGTTGTTCTTTGGCACGCGGTTTTCTTCTGATTGCAGATTTGACGTGTCTGGCACGAAACCATATGTGTGTTTTGGTGAAGAACGTAACGATTCTTTGTTTTTCCAAAAACCCAACTTCATATTTCCAGGGATGCATTTAGTCACAGCTGGTTTGGTTTGGGGACACTTCACACGCTGAAGGAGTTGTTTTTCTGCTGTGATTCGGTTTATTGACGAGCATTCTCCGCTTGGTTCTTGAATAAAATAATCACGTGTTACTGATTTCCACTAAGGATGTTGCAGCTGCACATCACAACTGGCACCACACAGCGATTTAGATGTCAAGCCCGGCTCTGTGTGCTAAAGCAGCGTAGGCATATCAGAGCGGTCAAGCGTGGCATTAGTTTCCCAAATTCCCTGAATTTGTTGGGTTTTAAAGGATTACCAGGCAGCACAGAAGCTCAGTGGTGCTCTACAATTTCCAGATTTTGTATTTGTAATGGTTGATATTTACAGCCCTTTATTTTAAATCTGTTACTTTATTCAGGTTACGTATCGAGGGCAAACCCGCTCTCACAGAAAGGTTTAGCCCTGAAAATAAAACATGTGATCTGTCAAACACATCTAGTTGCGAAGGGGAAATGGGAAAAAGAGAATACAAAACATATCTAAGATTAATGAAACACTCAGGGTAACCATCGGTGATTTTGTCTGGGAAATGGGAAGCCATTATTTGATGACTCAGCTGCTCTTTTCTTTAACAGACAAAGATGATTTCCATAATAATAATTCAGCTTTGAGGAAATTGCAATGTTTTCCCTCTTGGCCGTTGCAATAAAAGCATTCCTTGAGTAAATGTAAATACATTTCATAAACCACCTAATGCACAGGATCCTTCACAGCCACGCTGATAAATAAACTCAAGGTTTAGAATTACTTCTCTAAGCGATCGCTCATTTACAATTGCTGAAAGTTTCATAGTGTTAGCATTTAAGCAGCAGTTAGCAATTAAGGGCAACGTAGGGACGCTGCAAATCAGCTTGAGGCTATGAAAGCTCTGATTTATGGCTTCAGTCTAACAACGAATATTCAGTTTTTATTCCTATAAAAATAAAACCAAAGGAATTGCTGCAGAAGAGACGTTTGTTTCTCTCAGAGTTTTTATACTTTGAGAGTTATTAGTGTACAATGTTCAGGTCCAGAGGGTCATTACTGCCGTCCTCATTACAGCGGATGAAAAAGCAGTTATTTTCCCCAAACAGCTGTTATATTCTCTCATTTCTCCCAAGCTAATTTTGTATTTGTAGAAGTAATGTAATCATGCTTTTCTCCCGGATTCACAATTGTTATGTTTTCGCGTGTAAGCAAGAAAAGAGATTGTAACACTCGCAAAGTGACACTTCAGTAAAAGCTTAAATAAAATGCACGATCTTATGATCCCGGGTTTGAACCCTTTTACTTGCATGTGTTATGAACGAGACACAAAAGGTTGAACTCAGAAGCAACAACTCGAGACGAGGTTTCAAAAGTAAAAAGGTCTTTGAAAGTCAAGAATGTGAAAGTACATCAAAGAAAACGTAGAATAAAGGAAATGCATAAAAACTAAACTAAACTTGACTGAAGGAAGAATTCTACTATGACTACTTGATTCAGAAACTCTGGATCTCTTGGTGGCAAAACACAAGACGAACTAGCACAGGACAAAGGGACAATGGGAACAGGTGGCAACAATCAAACAGGCGGGAAAACTCACAAACAGGAAGTGCTCTGAAACGAGCGGGAACGGTAATTACAAAATAAAACAGGAAGTGCAATGAAGTTCAAGTTCAAGTGAACAATGAGACAAGACTAAACACACATCTAAACATAGACTCTAAACTAAACATGAACCTATAACATAAATACATTAACACACACCTGACGGGACGTGACAGCATGTAATAAACACGCTGTACCTTAAAGATGAGCGATGAGAAGAATAAACCTGACAGCGACAGAAACATGTGAATTTCAATGTTCTTCTTTCCTTCTCTTCATATTTTTCTGCTTCCTTATAATAAAACAGACGGCCCTGATATGATCCTTTCTTAGTGTTACCATGGCAACCACATAACCGTGCAGGTGCAAACGTGTCCGTCACCCGGGCCTCGCTGGATATGAGGTCCGAGCGGGTCCACGTGGACGGGATCCGTCAGTGCTGTGGCGTTTTTATCGCCGCCATCACGGCTGTTATTATCAGGCATATTTATTTTTCTAATCATTTTTGCCATGCCATTTTATTCCGCCTCCTCCCCCCCCCCCCAAGATGAAGTGATAAGAGTTTAAAAGTGTAGATGATGGACGAGAGGAGCGACTAAGTCCCACGCCTACGCACTTCACGCAGGGTGTCAAAGTAAGAGATGGAGATGAAACAGATTATATACTTAAGTGTTGCATAAAACTCTGTTTTTGATCACGAACATTAAGAAATGGATTTCCTCGTGTCTCTTATAAGGGATTAAATAAAGGGAAGGATGTTTGTAGATAATCCTGTTGTGTGAGTTGTTATTGTAAATAGCAACATGCACCTTAAGTGAACTGCAGTTGTGACGCAGCAACTTATTAGTTATTACCAGAATATGTTTTACTTTACAGCTCTTCTTCATATTCACATATTCAAACCTCTCACTGTCATCACAGAGAGAGAACAATCAATACGGTCACATCTATTAGTGTCAATGTGGGCAGTGGATTATTCACTTACGCCAATTAGTGCGAGTCTTTAGACAAAGCACACGTGGAACAGCTCGAGGACTGTGAAGAGGACTGTAAGTAGCAGACTTGATGAACATTTGACGTCAGAATAAAACATAACAAGTTTGAAAGTAACTGCTGGAGACAAACGTTGTCAGAATATCAAACCCCTGTGAGTAAGTGTGCAGTTTCCCCCGAGCGCTTCAGTGTTCCTCGCTGCTGAGTAGTAACGCTGATCTTTAAGATATGCACTATTTTTCACCGCGATCATATCCTCTCAAAGGGCCGCATTGTTGTGCTTGAATAGCTTTTGTGTCTCACTCGCTATGTGAACAATCCATTACTTGGTCAAATACGTTGTTTTAGACGAGAAGACAAACATCCATATTTAATGGTATTGTTTGTTTTCGACTCTCTTGTTCTCCAGAGGGCCATCCCGGCTGCTGCGCTGCATGCACAGCTTCAGCTCATCACAACTCCAACGTACTTTATGTTCTCGCGTCGACCTATGGAAATGGTGAACGTGTGATTAACCTGTTAAACTCCAGGTGAAGTGAGAGGACCGCGTCAGTGATTCAGCTGAATGTCACAGTCTGAAGACTACTGTTATGTGTTTGCTCGTAGATACCACAGAACATAAACTCTCATATCGCTGTGGATATCAGAGTTTATGATAGAATAGCCTCTGGAGAAGAAGGCTTTTGTTTTTATGCAGTGCAACGACAATCATGAATAAAATGTCCAGACAGACGTAACGTTTATGCTTTTGAACATAATAGTTAGATTTTAGTGCTCGCAGAGAGTAGAAGCTAAAGTAACAATTCAGCAGAGCTGTCAAAGGAGGTTCAATCAATAACAACACTTCGTCTAAAGAACGTCACGCTATCACTCAAAGTTGACTTCTTTTACTCTCCATGCTTTTGCTGCTTATTATCTAATGGCTGTCGCTCCAGTTGAAGCTTTTTGTCTGCTGTCTGTGCCAAAGTTTTAACTACTTTGATTAAATAAAGCTTCTTCAATGAGTCTCTCCTGATGAAACGATCCTCTATTTTTTATAATGTCACTTCATTATTCCAGTACTGCACAGAGCAGGAACAGAGGCGTCACGTCACATTGGACTTCGCACTCGGTACAAATTGTACACATTTCCTTCTCCGTCGCCGTGTGTGTGTGTGTGTGTGTGTGTGTGTGTGTGTATTAGCGATGCCACCGCTGTATTTTCAACCTGAGCAAAGGTTAACGGAGAGCAGAGGAAAAGAACAAGCACAAGGTGAAACTGAACTCGGCCTGCATGCTGATCCCTGATAACAAGGTGCATTATATTTCTGCTGCAGCCACTGCACGAGGAGAGAAAGATGTGAGGTCGTAATTCAACCAGTGGGGCTAATGGTGCTGCTGTTATTGTGCATTAATTGAAACAATACCCCCCCTCTTATGTTTTATGCCCTTTATATTTCCTGCAGTTGTTGAAATTGTGTTCTGGAAGACAAGGGAGGCAAATAATTGGACCCACAAGTCAATTTGAATCACAGTAGAACATTCAAAAAGGTCACAAAAGGCATTTCTTTATTGTTCAACCTTATAAAGACCCTGTGTTGTAAACACGAAGGGCATCAACAAGCGAGAGGTAGAAAAGTGGCCGTGGGGTCAGAGGATCTGCCCTCTCTGTGATATGTACACGCTGCAATCGTAGGAAGCGCTGTACAGAAACCTCAACAATCTTTTGAGGTAGCAAAGGTCAGAGGCTTTGATGCGAGCTAACTGATGTCATGTGCCAGATCTGCAGAGCTGCTCACACCGAGCGGCTCAGCCTTCACCAGAACTTTGACTCTACAGCCGTCTAATTGCTATGAAAGAGAAGTGACCTGATAACCTGACGTCTCTCCAATCAGTTCGTGGCATATTTATCTTTTATGGCTGCAATGAGGCCCTGATCCGGGCTGTATTTTTTCAGATGACATTTAACAGCTTTGACTGACATTTTCTTCATATTTTTATTCACAAGATTTCACAAGACCACCCTATCAAGACAGCTATCAAAACACTTTTGTGTATGCGGGTAATAGCCTCACCAGGCCTTTGTGCAACCTTTAAAAAAGCTCTACTCTGGAGGAATGACAGCCGTTTAGACAAGATTTATTCTAATGTTAAAGTATCACAAGTAGTTCATACAAGTGCAAGGAAGAACAGAGACGCAGGATAACCTTCTGCAAAAGAAAGACAAGAAGTCAGACTTATTTCCTCTGTGTGTTCCTCGTATACCTTCCTTCAGGTATACGATGGAGGCGGAATGACAATATGCTACAAACATGTCCTTTTTTTCTTGACACATTTAAAAAATACTCTTATATTTGCAACAGTTATTAGTGAGAAGGATGTATCAGACACTCTCTTTATGTGAAGCAGTGCTATTCCCTATATGCATCCTGACTTTGTTGATCTGTCTCTGCTGCTAAAGAAAGTGTGCAGTCAATCTGTTGAAGTAACTAGGTGTGAGAGGGATTGTGCACAGCTCTTAACTGTTAACAAGAGAAAACACAACTCTGAGCGAACAGAAGCCGCCATGGTCTGGTGGTTCGAGTGGTGCAATGGACAACAGATGCACATTTGACACAGCGAGACGCTTCACCACTAAGATACGTCACCAGCAGAATCATTAGAATCAGTCATGGTTGTGCAGGCCAGTGGTTTTCAAACTGTTTGTGGCCAAGGCACACCAAAGACCAAGCCAAAATGGTTTCATGCAGGTGAACAGTGTGAAAGACGTGGAACACATTGGCTATTGTCTCGTGACGATTTAGCTTTTTGTTAGCTTGGCTAATTAGCTACGTCGTCGCTCAACTCCAACGCCATTCTGCCAACAAAGTTGCAAACAGGACGTGAGAGAAAGTCTTGGCCACAACGGAGCCCAAGAAAGATTGGTTGTTCGACAGATAGCCGATGGCTTTCCAAAATGACTTAATCCTTCAACCATCTTGTGACAGATGTAGCAGAAAAACGGCATCATGTTAAACTCAGTTAATGTGTCCAACCACACGTTCACGCTGTGATGTCATTGTTTAAAGAACGTGTGCCATTTCCAAAATGGTTACATGTTTACAATTTCCTGTTTGTTCTCAGCGGAGATGACACAGCTAAATGATTTTGACACAGCTAATGAAACAGTAAAACGCAACAGATTTAAGTGTCAGCACAGCTGTTAATTATTGTGTCCTCTAAGGCATCGCCTCTGGGGTGGCGTTGAAGAAGACTAGTGTTCAGCATATTTAGGACAGCTTATGGTAATTGAAGCAAAACAGTGACAACTAGCTTAGTGCTAATGTTGTGTCAACAACTGTGAGTTTACTTGGCGAGTGATGCATTGAAATCAAATGTAACTTCGAGGTCACTGAAAACCACTTCATTAATGGAAACGTACGTCTGGTTTGGATGAAGCAAATCATCAGTTAATGTTGTTAAATGACAGGAGAATCAGAGAATGTGGATGTTTCACGACTCTCTTGTGTTTGTATGTCAGCAGGGGGGCCTGGGGGGGCGGGGAGCTGGGCTGCAGGAGCTTCCTTTGTGTTTCTTGCGCTGCTGCTTTTAGTTAAAATTCCTTAAAAAGGATCAACAATGAAGTTTCTTGACCGACATTCAGAGCCACCTTTTAAAAACTATTCTGCTTTCAGGCTCTGAAAATGGCTCATTCCAGCTGAGATAGAGTGTCAGTGTCATCGCACAGGCGGATTTGGCGCCGAGAAATGTGTATTCAGCCCGCAGCCATATGCCTCTCCGTCATGGTCAGGCCAAATGACAGCCAGACGGGACACTCTGTCACTCAGCTCACGGCGCGAGGTGGAGGATTGTCTGGGGCCAAGAAGCCTGCACTTTGAAAACACGGCAAGAGAGGGTGTCATATCATCCAAACATCAAAACGTCTCTCGCTGCTACGGGAAGAAGCCTCGTGGAGAACTTGAAGCATTTCATTAGGAGGGAGGAAGGGGGTGCTTTGTGCTAAATAATGGAGGAAAGTTATTATGGATGAGTCAGTAACTTATCTGATTGATCATTCGCTAAACGCAGCGCTCAAGTGGTGATCATCAACTACACACAGCAGGCCTGACGAGCTTTTGTGCTTTTTGTATTTTCATCATTTTGAGTAAAAGTGAAAGTAATACTCAATATTTTTCAGTTGTTCTTCATCCTGATATCTTTCTCTCTTGTGAAACTGTGTGAAAATACAAACATCGAAGCATAAAGCAAGTGTTACTTGTTGAAGTATGTTTCTCTTCTCTATAGTTAATCATCCAAACCAGTAAGACTTATGTTAGAACTGACATTTTAATCACTTTAATAATTCTACACTTCAATGCTTCTCCTTTATTTCCAAGTCTTCTACATAAATCATCAGCTGTATCCATCATAACATCACAATAACAGCGAATATTATGTTCTTTAAACAGCATTATCCGGCTGATACTAACACACTACATGTAGAAACTGTATGACAATTACTTATTCTTTACATAACCCATAATGTACCTGAGCGTATATCAGAATTGGGTTTATTGCCAAGCAGGTTTTCACATATAAGGAACTTTCTTTGGTGTGTAATGGTGCAAACAAAAACATAAAAATTAAAAATAAGAGAAAAAAGAATGTACAGAAAGTAATGAAAACTGTGTACAGTGTGTCTGAATTAAATTAGTGTTGCAGAAATGTTACATACGGAGTATGAGGTAGAGTTTGTAGCGTACAGATGTGTGATCACAGGGGGGTGGGGGGTTGCTGAATACTTATCGAATCAACAGAATGAGTGTCTGATTTGATTACTCGCATTTTCGTGTCACAAAATGAACCTTTAAAGGTTTACCAACACACTGCTTGAACATTTTAATTACCTAGCAGTCTCTTTAAAGAACCTTTCTTACCTTCAGATTTAAATTCATAAGGTTCCAACTGTAGAAGAAAAACAAGCCAAGCTGCTTCTCTTAGTAAATAAGTCAAACCGAACAATCCCCCTGCTTCGGAGCACTTAAGCAACATGAATAATTACAGGCTTTATTTGGAATGTCAGACGACGTGGTCATAAGATTGGTCGTGCTTGTCACAAGCTGCACATTAAGTCGTCATGAATACAGAGCTTGTGACATATCTTTAGCAATAATATAAGTCCGTCTCTCTTCATCCCAGAGATGTGTGACGCAGCTGTGCAGAGCTTTTGTTTCCTCTTCTTTGCCACCAGGTTACACACATCGCTTTGAGAGATGCAAATGTGTATCAAATATCAACATGGTGCATCTTCATACTTGTCATTTAAACGGAATATAAACAGGGGGAGCGGTGAATGCATATGAAGCTTATCTCCCCCCGCCCCCCCTGGCAGGCTTGAGGCAGGTCACTTCAGGGTTTTTGTTTGAGATGTCAGCATCTTTAGCTGGGAGAAATAATGAACATCCAGAAGGAGAATAAAGCATCTTTTAATAGCCTTCTGTCTCGCTGAGGTAAAAGTCAATGTTGAAACCATTTATAATGAGGCAATCATCAGGTGGACCTTGTGATAATATTGTTTCTCATAATATGCCCTGAAATTCTCCTGGCTCACATACCTCCCCCTTCCCAGGTAAGACGCACAACTCTTCCTGAGCTTGTTACAAGTGGAGAAAACAATCACATGTTTCCACAGCATGTGTGTGTGTGTGTGTGTGTGTGTGTGTGTGTGTGTGTGTGTGTGTGTGTGTGTGAGAGAGAGAGAGGTTCCACACACGACATCCAGCTGTAAAGATTAGTGGTGTCTTTTTTTGACTTGGAAATATATATATTTTTAATGTGATCATGTGAACAAGCAAGCAGAGGATTATTCCAGAAGAAGATTCTTTCCATCAGGCTTTTAACCGCCGTGCTCAGATATAAAAACTGTCCATTAAAAACATTAATAACTTACATAGTCGTTTCAGCTCATGTGAGATTATCACTGTTAAAACCACTCCTCAAGATATAAGTGGTGTGAGAGGCCGACAGTTTGATATTTCCAGTTAAGTATAAATCCTTCTTGTGTGAAAGATGTGTGTAATATTAATTATAACACACATCTGCTCAGAGAAACGGCAGGAACTGACAAAAATGAATGAATTCTACTTCAAATGGGAAGAAAAACAAGCGTATTATGTTGTGCATGAAGAACATCGTGGAATATGTTTTTAAAAATGTCTCTTTTTGTAAAGATACCAGGCCAAACGCATGTGGAGACTTTACAGCTATATGTGATTATTGAGGGTGTTAATCTGCTGCTATTACACACTCTGCTCTTCTGGAAAAAGGCTTCTCATAAGGTTTTTTTGAAACCTGGCTGCAGGGATTTGCTACCAATCAGCCACAACAGCATTAGCGAGGAGCAGCACTGATGTCGGCCGACAGCGTCCGGCTCACAGTCGCTGCTCTACTTCATCCCAGAGGTGTTGGAGGGCCAATCACGTTCTTCCACACCAACACTGGGGAAACCATTTCTTCATGGACCTGGCTTTGTGCACAGCCATTGTCATGTTGAAACAGGAAAGTCTCAATATATATACACAGCTTTATATAAGCTAGCACCTGCAAGGGAGAGCCTTTAGTCGTAGGTTCCAAATGCTAATGTAAGTAATGTAATGATAGAAAGCTAAAGCCATTTAAAAAAGAAGATGAAATGAAATACATTTTAGTCTGGATTTTAATTTGGGATCATCCAAATGTGTCAGCTGTTAAATTTCTATATTTACTACTTATATAATTTTTCCTATTTGTTTTATTTGTAACGTTTTATTGTATCGTTTTCAAACATTTTAATTCATTTTATTGTATCTTTTTTTTTATTTCACAAGGCACAAGGTTACACTGTGTTTGTGTTGAAACACAAACAGTTTTTATAAATACAAGTATTTTAGAATTATGAAAA
This sequence comes from Cottoperca gobio, assembly GCF_900634415.1. Taxonomy (NCBI): domain Eukaryota; kingdom Metazoa; phylum Chordata; class Actinopteri; order Perciformes; family Bovichtidae; genus Cottoperca; species Cottoperca gobio. The sequence goes on from NC_041362.1 coordinate 2,619,153, forward strand.
TAACTCTAATACTAACTCTAATAATAAATGAAATAATAGCTGTATTTTCATTCCCTAAACTGCACACCGGAGCCCGTTTACACTACACTTCTGACTGCTGGAGATAAACATACATCCCTTCAATAAACTGTTTCCCTTTAACACATTTCTGCCATTTGAATGAGCTGAAAAAGTCACTGGAGAGGGCCTTTGGCAAAGTTGTTTTGAGCTTTCCTTCACACGTTTACAGCCTAAACAGATTCCTATTAAAGCCAATAGGAAGTCACATTGTGTGTGAGTGATATCTGAACTTCCATTACAAGATTACAACACACACCTGCTAACAGAAGGGCTCTTGTTCCCTGCTTCTCCACTAAAGCCTTTCAGAAACCCTGTGTTCTATCACCGCTATCATGAGAATGTATTGCATGTATGCGCAGGAGTCATTAGGCAAGTCATTTATTGTATAACTCTGCACAACCCAGTGTCCGATTGGATTTATGAGAGGGGATTGATAGTGAAATTATACTCTTGAAATGACAGGAGCGTTTCTTTTACGCAAGGGGAGAGTCCACATCCAGCGCAGAGCGACACGCAGAGTTCAAGGAGTGGTGAGCTTCACTCGCACCTAAGACTTGTTTTCCTTGGATGATAAATGAGTAAAGAGCTCACAGTGGTTAACGATGTAAAGTCTCCGCCTCACTGAAGGAGGAGCACTGACAAAGACTTTTTAAAGTCCAGTTGTCCTCTGACTTTGCCACGTGGGATTAAAGATGACATGTTTGCACACGAGTGGAAACATCCACGTGGTCGTGAACCTTCAGTGGACGATTCTCCTGCGAACAAAAGCCGCAATGCAGTTTGCTCTTCCAAATCATTTGATCCCTGTGCTTAATTGAATACTGATGTGAAATGCAGACAGCTAGAGATAGCAGAGCAGGCTCCACAAGTAATTAAAACATGCTACTCAGCCCATATGGATAATTTGCTTTAACTCATTTATCCTCTGAGGTGGAAGCGTACCTGCTTTAAGTGTTGCTTATTGATAAGAGATTTTCAGGGTCAGCATATGTTTGCAGAAAATGAATGCACAGCTGTCAACATACAGAACAGAACTCTGCAATAATGAAGTTCATCCAGCGTTATAATGCAGCAGCTTTTAACAAGGTACACTTCTGAGACTTCCTACATCAGAAAATTCAATCAGAGCGATTCCCCTCTGGCTGCAGGAAGTAATCAGATACAATGAATGTAAATGTGTTTCTGTGGAGCAGAAATAAAATGTTCATTTACAGTGAATACTGACAAACATGATGCAAGGAAAACAGGAAGTCGGGCTCATAAATTCTACACGTTGCTTTGCAAATATTCATTTATCAGTTAATAAGTATGTGCACGGGGACAGTGTGGCGCACGGAACGTCTCTCACTGCGTTATCCAGTCAGCAAGTTTTCTTTGGCAGAGAAGTTGGCCAAATAATCTGCCAAGCTGTGCCACAGAATCTGAGGGGAATGATGTCGACTGGCAAACCATCAACACAAGTTGGGAGTAACTGATGCAGCGGGGGGGCAGATGCATGAAAATAAACATATAGTCTTTGTTTTAAATATGAATTAGTCAGGCTTAGATATACCTGTTGCATAACGTTTATGTAAGACATGTAGATAGGGTGCTGCGCAATGCATTATGGGGGAATATAAGGTGCTTCACAGAAGAGAAAGAAACAGCAGATCGCTAAAAAGTGTCTGAAGATAGTGGAGTTTAAATACTTGTTTTTACACATTGAGGTTTATTTAGACTTGTTTCACTTTACAATTTAAGACCCGGACTAGTTTTACGACCTTTCTTCAGATTTCATTTGCTTCCTCCAACCAACCAGGAGGAGACACTCTGTCGGTGTATGCGCATGTTGTTCAGCAGGCTTCCTCTGCAGCAAACGGCTCCTGTGGTGCTGCAGGCACACTGGAGGCTGGACGGACCTCAGCCAGTAGATCTTATCTGGGCTGTTTAAAGCCTCCGACTATAAAGGAACAGTACGTACGTGGTGTTAGGCCAGTAAAGCCGTCTGATGTGGCGCACCGTGCTATCATTTGAACCAGGATTGTGTCTGAGCTCATCCGTCTGTGCAGCCAACAGACAAAACATCAGAAGGAACTCGACGGTTTCTCAGAGAAACATGTGACCTCGTGACGCTCAGAGCAGTTTGTGGGAGCGATCGAGTGTGACCGCTCTAGCTAAGGAGTTAATCATTGGATATATTTTGAAATTCATTCCCCCCAAACCCCCCCCCCCCATCCTCCCCTCCATGCCCCTCTCCCAAATGGTGCACGCAGAATACCAAAAAAAAAACATAAACCGTCATACTCACAAAGCCATGTTATTATGCAAATCCCACAAACGCACAGTTTTTAAATAATGGACTTTGTTTTCCATTTAAAAACCGCAGAGAAAATGAAACCAATACCAGAGGATGTTTAAAGTGTCTGTGACAACAGGTCACTGTTTATTAAGGTTATGCTGTGCTCCAACATGATCATTAAAACTGCAATTTTTATCACTTTGCACTCGTCCAGTTGACACAGCAGTGAAGTGGCCGCACATCTCCCGACAGAATTACTTTCTGTTTATGCGTTTAGGGCAGCGGACATCTTTCTGTGTTTAACACCCTCGTCTTTTTAATTAATTGCAAATTGCTGTGTGACACTGAAGCGCTCAGTCATTCCACGACGCTGCTGCCAAAAACCATTTGGATGAAGATGACTTAACTTAATTCACTGAATTGTGTTTCAGAACCTGGATTTTCTTTTATACTTGACATTTATTCAACCAAGTGTGTTCCTATTTAACCTGGAACATATTAACAACTATTTGCATAATTTAGAAACTAGTTTTGTAGTTTGAAAATGTACGAATATCTAATAATTTTATGGCGTCATTTTTGCAAAAGAAATCCCGGAATAGAGCCGAACATGTGAGGACAACAATAGATAAAAGCTTTGGGAGATTAAGGTTCAATATTTGGTTCTAATCTATCTATAAACATTTGACACATTTCTCTTTAAGCTCTCTCTTTGTCAGCGAGGATTACACAAGTTAATCTGTGTATCTCTAAAACATCATCCTGCATTTGCGAGTTGTGTTTATGGCAGATTCACTTCACGTGTCACACTACCTCTGCCGGGGAGATTAAGGGTGTGTGCGGGGCTTTACTGGAAGTGCTCAAAGAAGCCGCTCAAAGGTTTGAGAGCTACACCGAGATCCATTCAGGGATTACATCCTCATATCTCCTCCCATCTTGAGTATTGAAAACCATGCAAGATGCTCAATGACTTGCGACAGCCATTTCACAGCCGAGGTGTTTGTCCGTCCATTTTCTCCACGATAAAGGATATCTGCAGCAGAAATAATGCGGAACAGATGTAATAAACAGGTGAGAGGTCCGGCGGAGCCTGTGCAGTCGTCTGAGAGCTTTCGGTTGCTATTTATCCAATAGTGTGGCTGCGAGTCTTTGAGTTAGTGGAAGTGGGAAGTCGCTTGCCAGGCTTTGATCCTGAGAGCTATTAAATATACATGACAGAAAGAGGGACATTTAATTGAGTTGTTTTTCAGGTTTTCTTGCTGACAACGTGTCTAATCCCTTCAGTCCTGTGCAGGTTTGAAACTCCAGAAGGAGAAGCAGCCCGTTGCGATTAAGGTGTTAGATTAAATCTTACAGTGATTAAATAACCAACCATTATATGGCTGTAGCAAATTAATTTCCCCCGTGTCATGTCAGCCAACACTATGGAGCCAACTGAGAGCTGCTCGTGTTAGAGTCAGAAACAAACTGCTAACCTGCTGACAAGAATTACAGTAAAAGTAGAAAACTCATTTAAGGGGGACAAACTCTGCATTCTGCAGAAAACGACAGGGCGTGTTTACAACAGAGCACTTGTGTGCTTCGTAGTGAGTCTTACGTAAAAGAACTTTGCAGTGTTTGTCTGCAGTCGCACGTATTGCTGTCGCTCAGCACATGTGAGCATGATGTAAGTGTGCCAGGCTGTTAAGCCTGTGTCAAATGAAAGCACGCTTAAGGCACTCGGACTGGTCATCGCCGGCATTTATATGGTAAGCAAATGGAAAATCCACCAGGAAAATGTGTTTTGCAGAATAAAAAAAACAGCTTAGCGTTTGTGCACATATGATACTGAGAGATAAATATCTTATAAATCAGAGCAGCTCACATGGCAGGTGAACTATTTTAGCTTTTCTTTTTTTTCTCCCAGCAGACCGACTGAATTGAGCAATCTCTGCCAGCTAAAGCACAATTTGGATTAGCAAAAGCCCCACTGATAGGTCAGCTTAGCCCGTAATGGAGCAGCTTAGGCCTTGTCTGCATGATTATAACATTCTTAGCAGCCTATTTCCATGCATCCAGATGTTACAGTACAAACATCTCTGCCTGCCTTAAAGCCCGACACAATGTTAGATCACAGGGACGTGAAAGGATGCGCTTTAAAAATATCTCTATATGCTGTGTTTTGACTGTACTGCTGTGTCTAATTAACTTCTAAATCATCTTTTTAAAGGCTTTCAAACAATATTCACTTATTGCACGCGTTATTATCTCGGATCAAAGCGTCCTAATGTCAACGTTAGCAACTTGTTTCACTGCTTTAGATGCAGCAGATGTCTCGGCTGTGACACTTCACGGAGAAACGCTGACACATAAAGAATGTCTTTTCGTTAAGTGACATTTAGCAGCTCAGTCATTTTGTTCGCACGTTGCTTTTAAATATCCATGAATCCTTGTTCAGAAACTATATTTCTCAAACCTTTCACTTGTCATTTATTTTCAACAGCTCCCTTTAGACTGTTCCAGCTGTTCTGATGAAACACTGATGAATTATTCCTCATGTCACAGATACTGTGTGTGTGTGTGTGTGTGTGTGTGTGTGTGTGTGTGTGTGTGTGTGTGTGTGTGTGTGTGCGTGTGTGTGTGTGTGTGTGTGTGAACCCTGCACTCACCTACAGCATGGATTCAAGGGTGTATTGTTAATAATAATACAAAGTGATGCTCAGCATTCTCAGCACAATCGATGCTCAGGCACAACAGGCCGAGACGAGGTTAAAGGTTTTAAAGGTTCATAAGTGCTGTTGTCAATGATGGAAATTAGTTGGAAGGAGATTACCAAATAAATCAATATTTTATTCTTGCCGATGTGTGTGTGAACTGCTGTGTAGTTTAGTCATTTTCTTCTGCTCACCGGTTCAGACTCTCATCATTTACAATGCAAATATTCCACTATAACTATTTCTTTGTTTGTGGGTTTCTTTCTTACTTAAAAATACATTTTCCTGTGAGTTACCTACTTCTAACCTTAAAGTGAAATGGTACGAGCGGCACGCGCAGGCAGCTGAGTGCTGCAGGGGACAATCTGCAGTTGTTTCTTTGCAGTTTTTTTAAACAAAAAAACATCGATTTGTGTTGTTTTAAAACGCTGGGTGCCATCTACCTGGAGGTGGACGCACAGTACACACTTCTTTGGTGTCGGATTTATCGATTGATTGTGTTTTTAGCTGTGTTACCACTTTATTGTTGACACTAGTAGACCTTGTATGGAATACAGTACCATCTGATTAACACCCAACATCCAACACCCTCTGCCAGATCGGCAGAGCGCTGCAGCTGCTGTAATCGTATGAAATTTCATTGTTCGTGTTCACCAGTACATCCATAATCATTTGTTTGATAAAGTTACTAGAAATACTAGAAATATACAAAATATTACAGAGCAAAGAACAGGATCGGCCAATTTAAAATGTTTATAAAGTGCATGCTGCACGTCTCTGGTTCAAATGGACAAATTTGCTTTACAATGCTAAGATACAACTACACTAATATTTAACCTGTAGCCTTCTATATGGCAGGTATAAGTATGTTGTGTACGATAAATGCAACACTGACGGTTTTCTTTGAATTGAAAGTGTTGAAAACAGTTATTTTTGTCGTAAACCATCACTAGCAATTCCTGATGCCTTGGGTTGAGTCGACCAATCAGAGGCTGTGTTCCTGACTCATTAACCAATCAGAGGCTGTGTTCCTGACTCGTTAACCAATTAGAGGCTGTGTTCCTGACTGTTCGACCAATCAGAGGCTGCGTTCCTGACTTGTCGGCCAATCGGAGCCTTTGTTCCTGACTCGTCGACCAATCACAAACTGTGTTCCTGACTCGTCAACCAATCAGAGACTGTGTTCCTGACTCATCGACCAATAAGAGGCTGTGTTCCTGACTCGTCGACCAATCACAAACTGTGTTCCTGACTCGTCAACCAATCAGAGACTGTGTTCCTGACTCGTTGACCAATCAGAGACTGTGTTCCTGACATGTCGACCAATCAGAGGCTGTGTTCCTGACATGTCGACCAATCAGAGGCTGTGTTCCTGACATGTCAACCAATCAGAGGCTGTGTTCCTGACTCGTCAACCAATCACAAACTGTGTTCCTGACTCGTCAACCAATCAGGGACTGTGTTCCTGACATGTCGACCAATCAGAGGCTGTGTTCCTGACATGTCGACCAATCAGAG
>NC_041362.1:2630701-2715701 GCF_900634415.1 Cottoperca gobio
AATTTGACTCAAAAACAACGTTAATTTTGGGGCGTGAGTCAACAAGCAGGACAGGAGACTTCCTGTTGCTTCTCCCGCTGCGGTCAGGCGGTGCACACTTCCCTCCGCGGTCAACTTCAGTGAAATGATTGGATCCTGAAGTTCTGGCCCTTTTTCTCAGACAAGGAAATCTATCATGTTCAAACTGTCATATTAATTGGTTCTGCTTAACTGAGCCGGATCTGCAACATTTCCAGGATGTAAATTTTAGCCTTTGACTCCGACGTATTCAGGTGTGACTTTCAATTACAGTTCCCCGTTTGGAGCTTTTCTTTGAGCTAAAACACACTTTGAGTGCGCTGTTGGAAGACGTGGGGATGCATGATGAATAGTGCTGTTTAATATAGATTAAAGAACTTTAACTTCAATAACAGGATGTTTAGGTTAAGTGCAAGTTTGAAAGCTTAAAAGAAAAAGCTCATTATGTCCTCTTGACTGACCTGTTGGTATTATCCTGAGCGTATATTTAACATAGATTATATGTTCTGCTTTCTCTCCGTTTCAACTGAATCATTAAATGACAGTGACATGTGCTCCCCACTGCTTGATTTTGCAGCGGCAACATCAATAACATTGAATATCGAGGGCAATTGTGATCAAATTGAATGAGCTCTCATCAGCTCATCCAAAGGGACATAAACAAACACGCAAAGAACAATAGAAGAAGAAAATCATTGGAGTGGCAGACTTGTTCTATTGCAGCGCAGATGAGCCATTATGTAAGGATTATATTTTTGGTTTAGGGTTTGTACTAGATATTTATTTGCAGCAGGCTTGTGAGGAGACATCAGTGCCTTTTTATGGGCAGGAATGTTAAAACTAGACATTGAAGTTGAAAAAAAAAAAGAAAGAGCAATATCCTCTGAGTTTGTGATGTGAGATAAGATTCCATTTTCTCCCTGGATTTTAATACAGTTAAAAATAGACTAATTTTCCAGCTCATATACACTGTTATGGACTAATGATGCAGGGTGCTGCAGCATCAGAAACATCTCTATAATTTCCCTGGTGGACATTTCATGATGCTTTATGTCCAAAGGGCATCTGAACACAGCTTCAGATCTCAGCGCTGCAGCCGGGTGTGGGGAGAGGAGTACCTGGCGAGCCCACTGTTGGAAGGGAGACGGTCTTTAGGGGATCGGGGGAGAGAGAGAGAGAGAGCGGGGAATACGCTTTAGATCAGGACCAGCTGTCACTCGTGTCCTCAACTGTTCTGTTGAAGCCCACGGTCCTGCAGAAGTACATGCGTAGTGGGCTTATTGAAAGTGGGGAGGCGGTGTTGTGTTTTAATTAACGTCTTAACGTTTTAATCTTCTCGCCACAACAAATAATAATAATAACGTCGATTGATTTTGTTTTACAGGATAATTCGGCTTAAATCCCACCAGCTCCAAATGTTCTTTATTTAATTACTGAGAAATGTGGAGGTGAGTGTGTGAAGGTGAGACGGTTAAAGAAACGTGAACCTTCCTGGACCTGGAGATCAGCTTACAGCTTGTACTTGTTGAACCGTTGGAGCAGATTACTTTAGTGATCTGAAGAGATGCATCAATTAAAGCTTAAAAACGTTTTCTTTATAACAATAAATATTCTTGACTAAATATGCAAAAGTGTTTTTTATTAAGAGTTTATGTGTTTTTATTGACAGCTGATTGTTATTCATATAGTGGATGATTTTTATAACCACATTTTTATTGTTTTTCTTCATTTCTCTTGCAGATTAGCATCGAAAAGACATTTGTGAAATAAATTAAATCAATATAAGTGATGCGACGGACAGCTTCTCTATTTACGGGTTTGTTTTTGCTTTGTCTGAAGCTTTGAGGAAAAAAGTATTGTTCTGGATCAGAGTAAATAAAGAGAGTAAAATAATAACTAAATAGAATAATATTAGTTTTTAAAAAATGGTTTCTAAATGTCATCATGTATGAAAAGATGTTTGATTACTTTAAACTCCATACTGTTCCATAACTGTAAAGTTAAAGTGACATCACCTTTGTTCCACGAGAAATTAAAACTTCTGGCTTTGACAGAAAACATTGTCTTGAAGCAGAACCCCATCACTCAAAGTGGGAACGTGATGGAGAGAATAAAATGTAAAAGCATTTAACCTCTTACAGGGGGGGCGAATGTACCCGAAAATACCTACAAACGACACCCAAAGTAAATTAAAAGCTGCTCTTCAACCATTTGCACCAGCTGCAGGATTTTGGTCTCATTCAAAAGATAACTCTCTTATTGTTCTTGCAAAGCAGTGAAGAATCACTCCAAGTGCTTCTGGCACTGAGTAATAGTGGTCTGAATATACTGAATGTGAAGAAAATACATCTCCGTCTGAATTGTTTTGTTGAAAAAGATGTCTGAAGATGGTACAGCTGGTAGGTATGGACTGGAAAACACAATACAAACATAGAACAAAGTGTTACCAAGTTCAGCTTCAAATATCAGATAAAAGGGACAAAAACTTAACATATTACACAGGTTTATATAAGAGTAACACCAGGTGTACACAAACTGTGCAATTTGGAGATATTATAATATTTATTATAAAATATTATTTGTATTGCTTCATAAATAACTATTATATACCCAATTATCCCTGTTAGTAGCAATGACACAGAGTAAGTGAAATATAAACACATTGTTTGTGTTTTTTTCTGTATATCTTGGAATGAAGAGCTCAGCGCTGCAGACACGGGGAAATAAAGTTTTTATGAACAGAATATCACACATCGATCAGCTGATTTCAAAGATTGCAACAGCTGTTCATGGGCTTTTATCGATGTGACGATGTTGGCGATCAATATCTTTTTACTGGAAACGATCTATTGGACCTTTGGCAATGACACAGGAAGTGTTCTTTTTGGATTAGTACTGATTACAGGATTATTATGAGGCTTCATAGGTGAGTTGGCTCAAAGTTATGATTTAGATTTTTGAGTTTAATTGCTAGTTTGAGGAGCTGATTGTACCTGCTGTTGTGATTGTGATCTCAAAATCTAAATAGATGAGATTCTAAGCTTTCTAAAGAGGTATGGCATGGGCACCACATCCAGCATGGTGGAGTGTACACAACACACAGCAAGAGGTTCCGACGTCTACCAGATAAGAAGCTCGAGCGCATTAGTTTTAGTGTATTTTGTTATTTAGTTTGGAGCACTTGTGGGATTTTGAAGCCAACAAAGAAAGATAATATCGGGGAAATGATTCGGGACAATAAAACTCAAAGAAATTGTTTGACTGGTGAATAAATGTGTCAAGAATTATACTAGTTGGTATAAAAAAAAAAGGTTTTTGGAACATAATTGGAGAGAGTGAGGAATGTCAAGGCGAGTTTCCACCAGAGCTTCAAACACCGTACGTTTCTCTATACATACAAGAACATATTCATGTAAAAATCCTACAGTGGGTCTATTTATATTACATAACTAGATCCCGTTTATAGCTTCATAGCTTCAAGGCAAGCACAGGCTCTTTTCACTACTCTCAGGTGGAAAGGTCAGATTCAGGTGCAGAAAAACAAAAACAAAACCGACTCTGCAGCATTACTGCAGCCTGATGTGATCACTGACAATGGCAGCGTACTCTGTATTTGTTTTTCTCCTTAAAGCTGCACCTTAACCGTGACAACACAATGACTCCCACTCCATAACAGACCTACCAAGACCCTTTGCTCTGGCCTGTAGGCTGTTTTCTTTATGTGTGCCAAACATGTACGCATCCGCTTGTTGAGAGCCGAGTGAAGAATGACTCATTTGACCGATTGCTTCTTTTTTTTTGGGGGGGGGGGGGGGGCTTTCTCTCCATCTCTCAGTACAAATGCCTTTGTTCTTTGCTGTAATCACAAACATGTCACTCAGGGTATAATGATGGGATTATTCATTGCAAAGTGACCGCAGTATCTCTCACTTCAAATGTCCTGACTGACTGTTGTTGATGAATAGCCGCTCACGCCCTCCATTGATATTTGAAATCGGACTCTCAGTTACACCTCATTATAATTGCCTCTCGTTGTCCTTTGCAGTGTCGGCCTGCGCTGACAGTTAAAGTTCTGCTTCACCGAGAAAATGCCAGATACAATTGATTGTAGCTTTCTGTCATCACCTCTTTTATATCAAACGTTTCTTCTGCAAAAGGGCAAATATAACCTGCACTGTCCTAACAGAGAGATTACGCTCTGTCTCAATATTGACAGAAACAAAACATTTCTATGTTATAATTCACACCTCAATATCATCTTATTTTTTTAAGGAATTATTTAGTGGATGACAGAAGTCTGCCCACATCACTGGCACCGTCTCCAAACTGTGCTCTCCGAGGACCCGGGAGCTTATTATGAGTGGACTCTTTTAGAATAATTGATTGTATTTGACATGACATGGAGGAAGCTTGGCGGATTGATACTCCGCAGCAGAGCCCTGATCAATCCAAATGAGAGTCTGGGGGAGTTTTTTTTTCTCTGCCAGAGTTTATTAGAAACAACTCGGCTTCTCTGGAGAAACTCTCTTCCTCCAGAAACAGCTTGGACCTATTAGTATCTGCGAATGTAAATTAGCGTGATCCCTCACCTCATCATGCCTCAGAATATTCCCCGTGCACGAGTTTGACAGAATGTAATGAAACATTGAGTTAAATGCCGGGCCAAGTTCCAAAGCACTTTTGCGTTGTGGGCGTAAAGGCATGAAGAGTTGTGATTATCTGCAAAGATTAGTTTTTGTTTTTACAAACACAAAGATTTGCTGTGATTTGCTGTAGTGCACAGACTGAATGATGAATCAACCTTTAGAGGAAACTGGGTATCCTAATGATCTGAGTTTCAAGTGGAATAGATTTTCTTCCTAAGTACACAACCTCAATACAACCTCAACACAACCTCAATACAACCTCAACACAACCTCAACACAACCTCAACACAACCTCAATACAACCTCAACACAACCTCAACACAACCTCAATACAACCTCAACACAACCTCAACACAACCTCAATACAACCTCAATACAACCTCAATACAACCTCAATACAACCTCAATACAACCTCAACACAACCTCAATACAACCCAATACAACCTCAATACAACCTCAATACAACCTCAACAACCTCACACAACCTCAATACAACCTCAACACAACCTCAACACAACCTCAATACAACCTCAACACAACCTCAACACAACCTCAATACAACCTCAATACAACCTCAACAACCTCAATACAACCTCAATACAACCTCAACACAACCTCAATACAACCTCAATACAACCTCAATACAACCTCAACACAACCTCAATACAACCTCAACACAACCTCAACACAACCTCAACACAACCTCAATACAACCTCAACACAACCTCAATACAACCTCAACACAACCTCAACACAACCTCAATACAACCTCAATACAACCTCAATACAACCTCAATACAACCTCAACACAACCTCAATACAACCTCAACACAACCTCAATACAAATCCCAATACAACCTCAATACAACCTCAATACAACCTCAATACAACCTCAATACAACCTCAACACAACCTCAATACAACCTCAATACAACCTCAACACAACCTCAATACAACCTCAACACAACCGGGGAAACAGTAGTCCTAAAAGTTAATTTTCTCCTTTACTCTTTGTCTAATGTTTCAGCTATATTTAATGGATCTGGTTGCAAGGGGTGTTTATTTTTTTTAACAGAATGGTAATGAGACTGCATTCAGCTGGTTTCAAAGATAATTGAATGGCTCTGAAATATTTCCTGTTCAGTGAAGTATCACAGATTGTCGAGCTGCTGTAGTCCGTGTTATTTACCTGCATCTACTAAACCTCCAACTAAAAAAGGTAATTCTCTCGCATGCCTCCCAACTTAGAAATCATGCACCAAGTATGTATGAGGCGCCTTTGTCTTCACACTTCTGTGTTGGATGTAAATGAAGCGTTGGACATGTGTTGAAAGTATAATGTTATGTGCTGTGTCCTCGGTCTGAGGCGGCACGCAGCAGATGGTGCGCTCGGCCTCTTTAGCGCTATGGATTTTATTTACCTGCCCACCTGAATGACCTGTGTTGAGCTGAGCAGCTGATGAGGAGAAGAAGAAGCGAGCGTCAACAGTTTGCTCTTGTTTACTCTGGTTCCAGCAGACTGCAAGGCCAGAGGAGTCATCTGCCACGCACGGAGAAATTAGCTTGTTTATCAGCATTTCCGTCCCGCCTCATCGTCCCACTGACATTTTAGATGTACATGATCCATGACTGATTCCCAATCAAAATGGCGCCTCTGTAACATAACAAAGTATTTGGCTTGTGCATTTTTCCATTGTCTTATAATTAAATGCATTATGATTAGCGTTGAGCCCATGAGGACGAGAGCGTGTTATGTGCACGCCTTCAAAAAGGTAACCTTGAACAGTGTACATCTGTCCTGTCGATTGGATATGCTCCAAAGATGCACACCGCAGCTCGGGTCCGTACAGTAGGATACCGGTTGTTTCAAGGTGATTTGATGTGATATATTTGAGCTATTTCATAGATGGTGATGTTGCACCCTCGGACCTCCTACTGTCCTTTGGACTCGAGTTTGACGGTAGACACAGCGAAAGTCCTTGAAAGGTTACAAAACTCTTTAGCCATTCATTACCGTGAGGGAGAAAGTGTGAAAAGTGATGCAATATAATGAAAACTAATACTCTTTCTAGTGACTATGCTATCAGTTGATATGTTTAATATCCCATTACAGACCCAGAAGTAACCACAGTTCTATGCTGTCAAGAGACAAACATAATCCAGAGGGAAATTACCCATCAGGAAGGCAATACTGTTACTGAGATGCAATTACCAGGCCACTTGTGAGACTTTCAGCCCAGTATCCATGGGTGCATGTGTGTGCGTGTGTGTGTGTGTGTGTGTGTGTGTGTGTGTGTGTGTGAGGGTGGTCGATATGTGCATAACAGCTCTTATGTTTTGCAGAGTAAATTGGATTCTTTGCTGGAGAACAGTTAATTTAGAATATGTCCAAGATGCAAATGATTGATGTGACTATATCGTTACAACTGTAGGTTTGTGGTGCAGGGCAGCGTAATGGAAAAAGATATTGCAGGGAGAAACCAAAAAAGCTTTTATCCCAGAATTATGAAGAATTCTTCTGCACTAACTCTGTAAGTCTCCACATGGAATAATTGGGATTTACTGGGGTTGGTTGATTATACATTAATTTCCATGCAAACGTTACTTAATTTGGGGAGAAGAAAAGTGCGAGCATGCTCAAATTTAGTTTGACTTTATATTATATTGTGGAGCTCCTGTGCTGGTTTGTTGGTAGTGAAATAAACAGCGTGTCTCACAGAGGATTTAACGTACCAATTTAGCACTGAATCACAGCCCACAAACAAAGACAACAGCACGCATTGGAATGACATCAGTGTACACATTTGATAAGGATTTGCTCGAGGCGAATGCTATGCTTTATTATTGATACAGAAATAGAGAGTGTAGAAACAACACTTGATATACTTGGCATTGTATCCTGTAACTCATCCTCACCAACCAAGTTGAGCGTAATATTTGCGGCGATGGCAAATGGCTTCCCGTTGTTCCCGAGATAAACGTCTCAAGTCGGGGACATTTCTATTGTACCGCGAGTTATCACCTTAAATCTGATAATTAATCACTGCTTCCTTAAATGAACAGCCTCCTAACCTTAAACGCAGCACAGAGAGGAGAAGAAAAGCCTTTTCACCCAGTGCAGGGGAAGTGCATGTGCATAAGAAATAAAATTGCCTGCACAGAGTGTGAGCCTTGCATGCATAATAAATGTATGACAAAACAATACCCCAGGCACCCCAGTATTAATGATATGCAGCGAACTCATTATTAAAGTTCCAAAACAGCTCCTGGAGTAACACAGATGGAGTCAATTAAGCAATGAGCATACTTGCGTGCCTGCCGTTTCATCTTCTTTCTTTTATCTCTTGCATATTACTCCATAGATGTAATTAGCTGTATGTTTCTGCTCACAACATAATGTCCAGTGATAATAACAGCTATTTCCACTTGTAATTTCAAATAATGTACTGCTTAATAAATGTGCTAAATGTGCTGTGTCCTTGGGTATCTCCTTTGCACTGCGAGAGGTGTTGAGGATAATACTTTGCTAAGCTGCTTTCTCTTCTCTTCCCCCGTCTGTGTTCCCAGAGACCTGATGCCTTCGACGCTGGAAGGCCAGATCACCATGGAGAAGACACCCAGCTACTTTGTGACTAACCATGCCCCGAAGCGCATCCACTCCATGGCCAGGGACATCAAGCTTATTATAGTGGTGCGCAATCCTGTCACCAGAGCCATTTCGGACTACACGCAGACTTTGTCCAAGAAACCCGAGATCAACACCTTCGAGGTTCTGGCTTTTAAGAACCGGACGCTGGGTCTCATAGACGCCTCGTGGAGCGCGTTGCGTATTGGAATATATGCGCTCCACTTGGAGAGCTGGATGCAGTATTTCCCTCTCTCCCAAATGCACTTTGTCAGCGGGGAGAGGCTCATTGTGGATCCCGCGGGCGAGATGAGCAAAGTGCAGGACTTCCTGGGACTCAAACGGATTGTCACAGACAAACACTTTTACTTCAATAAGACGAAAGGGTTTCCGTGTCTGAAGAAGCCCGAGGACAGCAGCACTCCCAGGTGCCTTGGCAAGTCTAAAGGGAGAACTCACCCTAAAATTGACCCGGACGTGATTCGGCGGCTGCACAAGTTCTACAAACCCTTTAACATGATGTTCTACCAAATGACCGGCCAGAACTTTGAATGGGAGCTGGAGGAGGACAGTGAATCCCGTAGCTCTCAGGACTAGTAGACTGCGGCATGGCCCCGGCGCAGCCACACCACCAGCCTTCTTCAATAAAACTACTATTGTCTCGCTTCGTCTTCAGAGAGAGTGCTCGAGCACGCCAATCAATCATGGCTGTCTTTGCGGTGTCTGTAACCATTAGCAAGCGTTTACTGACATGCTTTTTCTCCCCCTTCAATACTAATGTTGTTGATGATGGCAAGTCATTATTGTATATACTAAACATAAAATATATTTATATTTGTGAAAAGGAGATGATTTATTCATTTTGTTTTGAAAGCATAGAGCTGATATAAGAATCCTGTTGACTTTGGCAATGCATGCGATAAGTTAAGTGTCCTTACCTCATGAGCCCCAAGGCGAAAGTATTTCTTCTCCCTTTACTTTCCTTCCGTTTGTGTCGCTCACACCCACTCACCAGCATTCAGTACAACAAGATATTCTATTTCAATGGCCGAGGCCACGAGTGCTGTGTAATATGTCTTCTCACACTGTCCTGCTGCTTTACAAGAGAGAGAAAGTGATAGACGTATACTACATCCTCTGACATGTGCTCATCTTTTCAGTTTTTCTGAGTGGAGACAATCGTGTTTTTTGTCTGTCTAAGTTTACCAAAGTGTTAATTTACTCAGTGTCAGTATTCTGGTTGCTCTGCACTCATTAATTGCGCACATATTCAATAAGGGAGCTGATGGACAGAGGACATCTTTCAATAATTGGACTGTTTCACTGCATAGTTGAACATTAGCATACTGATGACCGTGCATTCAGATGTGCTGCAGTCTCAGTGATTTTGGCATAATTTGACAAATGAATCCGTGTCCTGCAAATAGCGAGAGTTAGCCGCGGATCAAACGGTTCTGCATCTTGACAGAAAAAAACAATTGCACGTCGCCAAAAACAAACCCAAAAACTCCCGCAGTCCTCGACTGTTTGCCTCATGACCCTCCTCTTGACGCAGTGATACATGTCAATGAGGGTGGAGAACAACACAGGGCTGGGGGGGGAGGACCGAGCAGAAGTTTGTTAACAAACATCTGCTGCGACGCGGTCTTCTGTCAGTAGAGATTAATGGGGTGTTAAATAAACCGCTGCCTCTGGAACAATGTCAATGTCAGAGAGAATTTGCTGTCAAGGAAAAGCTACATACATGCCCAGGTAAATTACCAAGCCATTACTGTATGTACTTAACTTGAATGCAATGATGTGTGGCAGGGAAATGTGCTGTAATCAGAGGTTTACTTGTGAACAGCAGGACTAACTGGGCGGATGCTTGTGTCGTGAAATAACAGGGTTTTGCTGTGAAATGCTCCTTTTTATTCATGCAATGAAATAACAACATGAACCCTTCATATTTTATTTATTATTTTTATTTTGCATAACTCGCTGTGCGTCTGTCTGTTGTCTCTGGACTTTTCATCAATTGAGACAATCAATACAGCCAATGAGTCAATAAATACAGTCTGCTACACATCACTGGTTGCTACAGCTATGATGCATTGCTCTGTTAATCCTCCCTGTTCTCCGGCCACGGATGGCTGGATTGGTTCACTCTCCGCAGACCTCTCTGTCACCCTGGGGAGGCCGACACCAGCAGCTACTTACACAGAGCAATTGATTCAATCAAAGTAAGCACTATACTGCCCTTTGTAGCGCCAAGCCTGAACACTTACCTCTGAGTCTCACTATCCCAGAGTCACAACTTCCACTTTCAAGCTTTTCTGTGACGCCATCTCTTGGCGTTTTCTTGACAATCTCTCTGCACTTGTACCTGCTCTCTTCTCCTCTCCACACACACACGCACACACACACACACACACACACACACACACACACACACACACACACACACACACACACACACACACACGTCATCCTCTGAGGCACTATGGCGAGGTGTACAAAGATAACTGGAAGCAAGACATGGTAATCATGCATTGAGGAAATGCCTTTATCTTTATTTATTTATTCACATTTTTTTCTCCCCCAAGCTTCATAACATGTTTAATCCACCTTCCAAACCAGACAGTCCCTCCTACCCAGTGTAGAGACGCTCAAAGACATCCACAGAAGGCACCCTACAGTGTTATTAGGACAGATGAGGACTCTATTTTCCCCATCTATGAATATGCACTCCTGCTGTCATTTGCATTTCCAGGATCACACGCGTAAGGGAATTCCTCTCTGAAGCTAAAACTTGGATCCAACCTCTCATTAACAGAAACACACACACACACACACACACACACACACACACACACACACACACACACACACACACACACACACACACACCTATTTCTTTTGTACGTCTTGCTTGTTTTGGGTGCAGGCGGAGTACTGTGATACATCCTGCGAGAGTTACAGTGCATGAAAGGCATGGTAAGCCGTCCTTCATGTGTTCCTCCCGGTGCGGGTCGATGTGGTTCATCAGCATTACGATAAGAACACTGTGGCGAGAGACGAGCGTCGCCTGCTCATCGAACTGTCACTGCTTGAGTGCCATCGTTTCAAATTGAAGTACAAATTCATATTTGTTAGTCATTACTGACAATTTGCCAAAGAGCTGAAACAGTCATTTGCGGAGCGAGAAAGGTAATCTGGATGCACCATGGAATGATTTGCGTTTGAAGCTCGTGTGTTTATTTTGGGTTCAAAGGCTGTAATCTGTGTGTGAGAGGTGCTTTAAAGTGCACCATCTGTTATATGATGTTCCTATAGCGCTGTGAGGCGTAATGAAAGGCTAATATGCTTAGTCTGAAGCAAACCAGTGTGAATAGTTTGGCTGTAGAGTAAGAACAGATATAGTCACACACCTGAATACTGTCAGAATACCTTGAGTAGCTAGCGTGTACTAGAAGAGCTAACGCTGGTTCATGATGTGCAAGTGCCCTGCTAATGTTAGCTCCTCAGGTGTTTACGTAGAAACGTAACGTCTCCTTATAACACCTCGAGTAACACGTTTAGCATGATTAGTTTAAAATACACAAAACCACCCTGAAAAAATGAAGAAATTCTGAAAAGAAAATAACGATAAAGCCGTTTAGTTGTCGGTCGGAACGGGCCGATGCTTCGCTATGATTGGCCAGTCTCCATTTGAGGGGCGGGACTTAGCGAAAGGTCAAATAAAATGCCAACGAAAGAGACAAAACTCACAATAAACAAAGTTAAAGATGAATTAGACTTATAGCATTCTTTTCTAAATAGATATGCGATAATATTGTACTTGTGAATTCTCTAATACATTCTGAATTAACGTCTAATGTCCCGACAGAAGCATGTTTTAGCAAACGTTTGAAATTCAGTAAAAAGAACAAAAAACAATGTTGATTTATTCCTCGTTAACAGCAGCTGTGAATCATTGCAAAACAAACATCCACAAAATATAAATAAGCCGGAAACGAGATGCAACCGTGCACTCTCCCTCCGCGCTCCTGAATGAAATCATTCATCCGGCCACGCTGTTGTTGCGTCTGCATGGAAATGTTTCCAAGGTGGTTTAGTCGCTCATTCAATTCAGCTGCTGCCCACCATTTTATTGATCACCAAATTAAGGATTAAGCACAATCCTTGCCTCGCTCTCTGAAGGCTTTTTCTTTTTCTCTAGTTCTCAATATATCTTTGTCTACAGGTGTATAGGGAGGGGGGGGGGGGGCTTCCTCTGTTTCCCTTCCACCGAGCATACATGATATCATTTCAGAGCTGACACCAGGAGTGAAGCTGCCGTCCGTGACAACAGGACTGAAATTATTTAAAACAAAGTGTCTTCAATCACTTCTGGTTCCTTTATCCTCAGATCAACAGTTCCTGTCATGTCCACGGACCAGAAGTAATCATTTCATCTGCTCCTCTTGAACCACCTCAGGAGAGGAAGAGTCTCATAAATCTTCACTGTAAAGCTCTCCTCTCCTCTGTGCTGTTGGGATGATTTTCCTTCCCCACTGCAGCACTATACTCTGAGATACCCGCCTCGTCTCAGCCGCGTCCAGTCTTTCCCCGTTTGAGCTCTGATGAGAATCATGACGACTGCAGATGTTAATGTTAGAAATAATATTCACACAAGTTTCAATTTAGTCGACAAAACACTTTGCAGAACAACAGGAAAGTCCGCCGCACTGAAGCTATTCTTGTTTAGTTTCCTCTAAATGTCAGTTTCCTGGTAAACACTGAGATGCTGTGTGTTCAGTCATGAGCATTATGGGATGTTAGAAAAGGTCTGCTTGAGCGAAGATGATTTCAAAAGCAGCGTTACAGTTATCATCTAATCGCCAATTAAACACTAATCAGTGAAAGATAACCCTGTTGATAATGTAGACCAATAAATTAGGCATACATAATTAATGTATGTTTAATGAAATTGGCAGAAAATCGCATTGGCGCCTCAAACTGTGCTATGATAATGCGCAGTAATCCAGTTGCATCTGAATAATATTAACCCAGTGGTGACCTACTCCTTTATTAATACTCACAATAACAACTCACACACACACACACACACACACACACACACACACACACACACACACACACACACGTTGAGTTCACACTTTAAGACAATCCACATGCATGACTGCTTCAAGCTGCATGTTAAGTCACATTTTGAAGTTGTTTCATCATGACACAAGTGGTAGTGGAGGAGATATGCAACACTAAACCTTCCTTTCCTGCACAATTCCTCATTGCTTAAGTCACTAAAATATATATTATATATATATATATATATATATATATATATATATATATATATTTATATATATATATATAAAATGTGAGTGTGTTCAGACATTTTGTATCTGCAACATCATAATACAAACATGTTATTCAAATCTTCAACGTGACCAGAGGAGAGAAATGTACGTTAAGATATCATTTATAGTTTTCCTTGAATGTCTACGGATCCAGATGTGCAGACTGCAGGATGATCTCTTCTGGACGTGTTCTGCTCAGAAAGGTGTGACGTGTGTGTGACACGCAGAATCAGCGGCTTGTCGTGAAGCAGAAACGCTCTTCCAAGGTGCTCCTCTGTCACCTTGAATGGGAGGCCTTCGTACAGCAGAACAGAAAGCAGGAATGTCTTTAGTTTTTCAAGGTCTTGAGAAAAATACAGTGCAGGAAATGAAACTCTGGTGAACTTGAGAGGGCTTGGCACCACACAGCCGTGCAGTTCAGTGTGTGCCGCGTGAACATTTGATTAGAAACATTGCGGAAATTGCAAAAACGGAGCTTTTTGAAATCATCTTTCCAGTCGTTTGTTTTAATTCCGATAATCGTGAGCTCTCAGCAGGCAGTGCGAGTCGGCCCGAGGCTACTACGTCTCAGTTGGATTTAGCCGGATTCAGAAGCCTCTGTGTTAATGAACATGCTCAGAGTTGGCTGAAGGACAGCGGTGTATTTATGAGATGCAAAATCCAAGCCAGAGGACAAACAAGCGAACGTCAGTGTCATGGAAAAGTTCTTTTTGAAGCTCGGGCATTAACAGTGAGACGCATGTGTTCATAAACAAGTGTGATCAGCCGTATCAACGCAGAACAGTTCCCAGGAGCAGGTGTATTGTTGGGAGTTATTGGAATCACAGATGGTGGAATCATCAGCGGTCTCAGAAGAAAACATTGTGACGTTTCCTCCAAGACTATTTAATGGATACTGGGAACACGGGAAACATTTGTAAAAGTGGAGACATTCAGAAATCATAAAACGATCCAGATGTAATATTAGTGTAATTAACTTGAATAACTTTATTGGCACAAAACAGTAGCGAGAAAAACATTTGTGTTTGCCATGAACTAATCCACGATTATTCAACACACAAGTGTTTCTTTGTGTGTGTTTTCAAGACACTGTTATTATATGGAAAGAATAAAAGTAGTAAATTAAGTAAAACAAGGTTCAGTTCAATTCAGTTATTAACAAAAACCGTAGAAACTATTGAAGATATGATCTGAGTTTTGCTAAATGGAAGAGAATAAATGTCAGAAATGACCTTTGTTGTTGTTTTGAACCTTTGTGACCTTTTGTCATCGCTCACTGCTTTTTACCTGCTGACCTCCACGTGCATTTAGCAAAGTGCACATGTTGCACATTAAAGAATAAAACAGTAACAGCACAGTCATTAGTTTGTAAGTTTGGTTGGTTTAATGAAACAGTTTGATGTGCCACTAATCTTTTATTCTGGTGAGCGCACGGCTGATAAATAAAGCAGTTCACTAAATGTTGTTGTGTGATAAAGAAAAGAAGCACGGCCGTAACCAGGATGTTAGAAGTTCATCCCACCAACGCTGCAAACCCTTTTAAATATAAATATTAAACTGTTGAACACACACGACGAAGAAACACCAAGACAAATCCTAGAAAGCTAATAGTAACTTGAATAAGAATGTTTGTAGGACTTCACTGTGCTGCCAGGGAGATCATTCTTTTGATTTATTCGTTTGTATTGGCCTAAAAGTAAAGTGTCCCAGTGTCTCTCACCAACACAAACTCCCAAAGAGGCTGATTATATAATAAAGTGAGGTAACTCACCGTCTCCTTTGCAAACATTTGGTTGAGTTTATGATCTTGTAAACACTGCACAGCTCGCTGTAGCCGCACGCTCTTACTTATATGCATTTCTGGCAGTTCTGTTGCACATTCACTTGGACTGGTGATCTTTGAAGTGCTGCTCAAATGAAGAATTGAAAGATGAATCAACCCATCTCTGGAGTCTTCTCTAAGTACTGTCTGACTCCCTGCCAATTAATAACCCAGCACAATTTTCTGCAGAGACATATTTCATGTGTATGAATCACTTGTGAAATGACTGTGGGGACCTGCTGATAGTTTAGCTCTTCAATACTGCAAAACAGAACAACCTGGAGTCACTCCAGCAATACTAATAGAACGTTTCAATTCCTTTCAGAATAAAAGAGTTTAGACCTTTAAAATATTTGTGTTTATTGAGCGGAGTTAAACAGCGCATTTCTTATTAATCACATTAAATTAAGTTTTAATGAGAATGAAGGACGTTTTCTTCAAACTGCGACCTCCGACAGTCCGGATCGCTCAGCGCAGGCCATCTGGTCAAGGGCTCCACCAACACATTATTCTTCAAGTCAATACCTCCACGTCCCACAAAGTCCTGCTTTGAAAGAAGACTAATTTCGTTATCAATCCATGCAGGTAATGATCTCATTAATTCGCTGTTGATTCATTTTCAGCTGAGTGGATATTAACCTTTTGCCAGTAATCATTAATTTTGTGTGGGAGAGGTGCGGCATGTTGGGATTGGAGCTACATAAACAAAACAATTAATAGGCTCCCGACGTTAGAGGTCCTTCATGATGTCCAGCTGACTCCTTACACGCAAATGAACGATGTATTGCCCTCCACACACACACACACACACACACACACTGTTCTAATCTCCCACCTCACACAGAGTATGTTTTGTAAGTGACAAGGGAGATTATTAGTGTTGTTTTGTGTTGTCATGTATGTATCTTGAGGTCAATTATCATGCTTCGAATGTTTAGAACTTTGCAGCAGGCAATCGGGGATTACCGCGCAGCACCTGGCCGCCGCTCCTCTGTTAGCCTCCGACTAAATGCACTGAGAGTCCTGTTATTGATTTAAAAGTTTAAAATCGCTGTTCATTGGTCAGATAATTGTCTCTAATGCACGTGGCTGAGAAGTGTCGAATGAACGCAAAAGTCCGCAAGACCTGCGTTGAGGCTTTTGCATTTGTTCACGACACCCACGGCCACCGTACTCGTTCATATGATTTGCATGCAATATTGTAATTCCTTATTTGTAATGAGAATTAGAAGATGGACCAATCCTCCGTGCTGTCTTCTGTTTACTGCAACGATCAGAGAAGATGTTTCGCTGCTGAGAGCACACTGCACCCTCGCGTGGAGGTGATTTTTAAAAAGGGATAGCCATTATAGTTGTTAATTACTCCATTTACTCTATAAAAAAAACCTAAATGTCTGGATATATAAAAGCTTTTTGTGTGCACCACCAACCTGCATTTGGATATTGGATAATAAGCTTACTGTTTTTGCTCGCAGGGCTCCTCACACGAGCCTCACTCCACTCGATGGGCTTACACAGTCATTCATTTTTACTGACTGCTCTGAAAGGCACCTACAACAGGAGTCCAGTAAATCCTCCAGCAAACTGGGAGATTTACAGAAACAAGGCAACTGGAAGATGGGTGCATGAAGTGCATGTGCTCAGAATGGTAAAGCGTGGCACGGTGCAGTCAGGGGAAGTGTTGGTGGAGGCAAACATGCTGGTTGCATGTGGAGGAGAGAAGTTCTACACAAGATGTTTAACGTACAGAAGAGGATTTAACAACAAGAAGCATCAGCAGTCGCGTCACGATGGAGCATACACCGCTTTCAACTGAGAAGGTTTAAAATACTCGGTTAAAATAGTGCAGCTTAAAGGAATCAGGAGACGGTGTTTGGGCGGAGGGAGAACGCTTTACGTAGGTAGAAGAAAGAAGCGAGTGTGTTGCTTTACAGAGGGAGGCAGAAACTTTCACACTTGAGGGAATCAGCACCCAGAGGCCCACTGTCTGGCACTGAAGAGGGCATTCTGGGTAATAAAAAGTGTCAAAACGTGTGTGTGATTACAGAATGCAAGCATCCAAAATGTGAAACATGTAATTAGAGAAACAGAAGAATTGGTACATTATGAAATGTAGATTTCAGTTGTCAGTGGTGTGAAAGTGAATGTTGGGATCTTGATTTAGTTATATTAGTTTATAATATATAATAAAAACACAATCAATATGTTACGTAACTTACACACCAGGAGTGCAGGAGGAAGTGTAGAAAGTATTGAGATAGATGAGATCAGCATTTAAAAAGAATAAATTGTGTTTATTATCATTAATATTAATATTATTTCCCTCATATTAAATCTGCGCTGGCCAACACAATGCAGCACTACCTCCGTCAGCCTGCAGATGCAGTGTGAGGGAGCACACTGGAGCCTGCATGTGGGGCATACATCACAGGAAGATGAAAAGCATGGCGGGCTTGAATGCAAATAAGAACAGAATCATAATTTTGGGCTGCGAGAGGTGAAGAAACTCCACGTCTGACACGCAATGTGTTTCACACCGTGGGACATTTTTATTCTTCTATCTTAAATCAAGGCTTGTTGAAACTTGTATAATTTAAACTTTGTTCAATCAAGACTTTTATATATATATATTAATATAATATATATATATATAATATATTAATATAATATATATATATATATATATATATATATATATATATATATATTAATATATATTAATATATACATATATTATATTATATATATATATATATTATATTAATATATATATATATTATATTAATATATACATATATTATATTATATATTATATTATATATATATATATATTATATTATATATATATATTATATTATATATATATATATATTATATTATATTATATATATATATATATAATCTGCTCTCTGGTCTCAAAAACAATCCTGATCATATTGTATTTCTATTCCTTTGAGGAGCCTCTGCTGAAAAGTCATTGATCCTTCAAATGCGCCGACCATCTGGTGGATCCATCATAACTAATGCATGCCGTATAGATTCAGCCTCAGATTACTTTTTATCATTAGATTTGCATAAGGTAGAAATGTGTCTTTGGCACTGGCATCAGCAGACACAACCTTACATAACATACACAACAATATATGTATTTTAAAGCATATTAAAACATATTAAGTTTTAACAAAATTTGGAGGTTTGTAAAAGACAGCAAGTCTTTGCTAAATTACAAGGACATTTGCATAAATAATTTTACAAAAGACTTGATGATGCTAAACTATTTGACCGCTTCTTCAAGTTACAATGGACTTTGTTTTGAAAATTCTCTTTTATTTTGAAGGAAAAATCAGTTGAAGAATGCACAAACCTTTGTATTCTACAATGAGGTTGGTGGGCAGATTAGAAAAGGTTATTCTACATTGCGCTCACTTATAGAATGTATTTCCCAAATACTTTTTATCCATTTAAAGCAGGGGTGTCAAACATGCGGCTCACGGGCCAAAACCGGCCCACCAGAGGGTTTTAATTCTTAAGGCCTGCAGCTATAAGTGTCTCTCAACCCTCCAGCCAACACAACATGCTGTGTTCACTGAATGTGCACAGATGCATTCATGTGCACTGTGCGTAATGTTCCCAGACACATTTATTTCTGTGTGTTTTCATTCTCTATCAGCTCTAATAACATTACTTCCCCACAATTTACTTAATGTCTTTGTTTTCAGTCTCCGCTGAAGATTTCAGTGTGAAATGCACCTTAAATAAAAAATGAACAATTGCTCTGATTTGATCTTTTAGTGGGTGGAAACATGTCAATATGCGTGTTCACTGGACTGAGTCTGCTGCAACCGTTGCATCCTGATGCTGACAATATATAAATGATGCAGGACTCAAAGTCATGTCAGGTTTACGCCTCAAGCGATCCAACTCCTAAGCAAAACAGTGCGGACTGATGCTAATGTGAAAACTATGGTTAGTGCATGAAAACATCATTAGTCTCCTGCAGAAGCAGGACTCCTGCATCTCATGCTCGGTCATACTAAGAGTCTGTATTTAGCATCATATACTGCAGTGCAGAAGTTAACGGGGACAGTGAGAAGAAGAAATATAAAGACAGCTTAACTTCAGATATCAAGCAGTTGTGTGTGTGTGGGTGTGTTTCTTAGACGTGTCCCATTGGGAGTAAGGTTTGAGCAGGTACAGTGTAATGAACCTTCTTGGGATTACACTGCTGTATACAGGTATTCTCAGCCTGCTGTCAAACATCAAGCGATATGTTAATTTCTTCATCAAATCAGAACAGCTCCCGTCTGCTGGAAACGCCAATTTGTGTATTATACGGCAGAAAGCAGCGACTCAAAGACTGTTTGTAATCAAGAGAAGAAGGAGTGGATTCAAATTACCAGATGTACACACACACACACACACACACACACACACACACACACACACACACACACACACACACACACACACACACACACACACACACACACACACACACACACTCTGCAGACACCAGAACATGTTTTTACAGGTGAGAGCAACTGAGGAACTTCTGGGGGTTTAAAAAGGTAAATCCTTTGGAACAAAAGACCTTAAATTGTAGTAGAGTAACCTCTGTTCCTGGAAACAGTTTGGACACTCTACCTTCATTTGAATAGTGGGAAGAAAAAAGAAAACGCTTATCATTTAATTGAATAGGAAATTGACAGCATTTGAAATCACAGCAGATAGTAAGATGAGGGACGCTGTGCAGAAGAGACAAAATAACTGAAGGTCTAACAGAAACACAGAGCAGCTGTGGGGGGGGGGGGGGGGGGGGGGGAACTATGTGGACCACATGTTTTCACTACATAACATACGTGTACCAATTCTAATTATTTAGATGCACAGCTTTCAGTGTCTGCGTCACCGATCTGAAGAGAGTTTCTATACGAAGGCTGAACATTCAGAGCGTAAACACTCGTGATGTGCAAACAAGTGGAGCAGCGAGGAGAAGAACTCATTTTAAAACAGGAAGTCTGCTGCGGACTGAATATAGCTCACCACTATGAGCGAGTGTCCAAAGGCATTTACAGTGTTGTGACTTGAATCCAATGGAAGTCTTAAACGCCTGAGGCCATGCACAGACAAACTAAAACATTTTGAAAACCATTTCAGCTCCTGAAAAATAAAAGACCCTTTAACATCACACCTTCAAATGTGTTTCATTTTCTGACCTACTTTTGAAAATAGCAAAAACTTGATGTCTGTGGCACGAGCGCAGCGGTATCGTCACGTCATCTGTGCGCGCACAAGCAAATACAAACGCATTACGATGGCACATTTATGTGTCGCTACTTACTAGTTATAATAATATCTCTCCAATGTCATGAGGAGAGAGGAGAGGCTATCTCTGTAGCACCGCAGGTAAACACCTCCCTAAGCCTGACACCTGGCCAACATGCATCCTTTCACCTTTCTATTTTAACACCGGCTCCCAGGCAACGGCTTCTAATTTTAAAAGCGTTTGATTTGGCGGAGAATCAAACCGCAGGAATCTTCCTCCAGACGTCCACTTCCTGCTGTTTGGTCCTACCTTGTCATCATAGTTAATAATATATATTCAGCGACTGCTCATGCAGAAATCATATAATGCCAACCTCTTAGCGTGTAGCAACAGTTCACGTGGAAGATGCCCCCTCATACCAGATTAACCTCTGAATGTAGGAGCTTGATGAGTAATAAGTAGACGTTTGCTAGAATCTGCATCGTGTCAGTGTGTGATTCCTCATCAGTCCGTGTTGGCAGGAGAGCTTACAGTGAAGCATAAGAGGTTTCCGGGTCTTTCTGGAGGTTAACGTGTACGTTTCTCCATCGTGGCAGGGAACACTTTCATTATCATGAAGGTTAAACAGAGAAAACAGCCAGAAATAACTGTAGATACTAATAAATATCCTGCATTAATCCTTGTGTATGCTAAGTATTTCTGCTATTGTTATATTTGTGTATGTTCGTGTTTACGTGTACTTGTTTTTGCAATCTCGTGCGCCTCAAATTGCCTTAATTAAAAATGTTTTTATTGTATTTAAATTGAAAAAGAATTGCCAACACATGTTACTACATACAGATATGGATCAAAACAAAAGGAGGATAAAGCGTTAAAGGCTGAGCAGTCGTTATATTCTTAGAATAAGAATTAATGTGGCTCCATGTTGAACTACAGAACAGCGACCCTCAGAAGAAATGTAGTTTGGTTAAAGAGACTTAGATAAAGTAGTTTAAACTAATTGTAATTGTACTAATTGTCATTTTTGCTGTGAAGAACTTTGGGCTGCAATTCTTGTATGAAAGGTGCTCTACAAATAAAGCTTATTATTATTATTATTATTATTATTATTATTATTATTATTATTATTATTATTATTATTATTATTAATATAAGGAAAATAGCAAATTGACAAAATATTAAACAAAAAAGTCACATGTTCATACGCAAACCAAAAAGATTAAATAAATAATAATAAAAAACATTTCATTTGCACCTTTTTAGACAGTTTGACCGACTTGAGGACTAATCTAAAACGTTTTACTCGTCAGTTTTGTAACTTTTTACACAGTAAAGTAATAAAAAATCATTATTTTCCTTTTAGTTTGTAGTTTCAGTTAACTCCACAAAAAAAAGTAATAAAAGTAATTTACTACTTTAATAAGTATGCAAATATGAATATAGTTGAACAAGCTAATGTTTAAACACTATGATACAGTAGATTAAATGTCCACAGTGAGGAGACATTAGAACATATTACTCTATAATGCGCTAACTAATGATAATACAAAATGTATTTGCCAAAGATTAATCTCTGATATCATTTCTTCTGTTTAAGCACAGCATTCCCGTGTGTCTGAGAAACACTATTGCTTCCAGTGGAAACGTGTATCATGGATGTTTTAATGTTTAAATTTGTCCCCGAGGCTTAAATCAAATGTTTGCGCAGGCAGCCGAAAACAGTCTGTCTGTTGTTTACGAGGCTTAGAGATGAAAGTGCAGAGCTGTTCAAGACTCCACAATCGTTCTGTGCATAAAATAACTTGTTTATACTGTCGGCGTCACAGAATAATATTAGTTTTCAAGGCGGACGTCTTTATCTGCCTAACAAATCAAGGTTACACTGAGCGACAGAGGATAACTCATCCCATTTCTGTGGGAGAAGCGTTCGCTCTTTGGATGACAAAGAAAATCAACTCTCATTGGCTGCGGTGTGCTACAGATGACGAGGTCAGAAGGAGATGGCGGAGGAGTCTTAATTAAAAGTCGCCGGTGATACGACGCAAATTCTGCCTGTCCGATCATTTCTTTACTGACAAAGAATCATTACATTAGATGTCAGAGCGGATCAATATTCTGACAGGGTGAGGTACCCTCGTTCCCGTCTCCCTCTCCAAACCTGTGCGTTGACTGCAAACCGTAAGCAACAAGAAGGATGAGGTCAAAGATTTGTTCAAATCAGCACCTCCTTCCCCGCAGCCAAGACAGGGAGAATCACTCTTCGTTTGTCGAGGCAGACTGTAGCAGCGAGGCATCATTAAATTCCCTCTCACTGCTTATTGTGCATAATTCATATTCAGCCGTTGAAATATAAATGTTGCTGTATTGCAGAAACTCTTGCTAGTCCGAGGCACAAGATGAGGGCCAGAATCAAACCCCAGGTGGGACTTCAGGTTGAAGGGAAAGCGTACGGGCGAGGACTCCTTTGGACAGTTTCTGGATCGCCTTCGGCAAAATCAATTGTGAATGTTTTCCAGGACACGAGATAAACAAAAAAGAAAAATGGTCATTTAATTGGTCATTGTGTGGAATATCTTCCTCTGTCGCTTTTTCAAGTAAGCGATAACACCATGCACCACTAAGATATTAAATTCACAGTCATGCAAAATGCATTGAGAAGTGGAACGTGTTGCCGTCGTCTTCTCAATGTTCGGGTTTGCTGATTATTTTGTCTGGCCAAAGATGTGCCTTCGGACAAAGCAGTGAACAAACGATTGTATCTTGTGAAGCTTCTGTGGAAGAAGTTCATCAGAGACGGAAACACTACAAGTCTAAGAATCACAATTTCTCTTAGGTTTGAGAATGATGCATTGGCCCTGTTGGAGGGACTGCATTATGTAACACATTATACCCATCCTATTGCCAGTCAAGAATTTTGATATTTGATTGTATTCGATGAAAATGTTTGGCAACGTTCAGTTCAAATGATGTATATACGCAACTGCGACGTGGTTACGTGTAGGAACAACTGGTGCATATTAAAAAGGTTGTTTGTAGTAATGATTCCGACGTTTTAGCTTCTTTCAGCTCATTGTTTTGGTTTTCAGTCTCATCATCGTCACCTCAAGAGGAAGCAGGGAGAAGCCCATCACCAAACTACAGACGCACAAAGTTAGGTTGTGTCTTTTGAAAGTTGTGAACACAGTGGAGCAGTTAGAGGGTAAAGAGTCACACGTGTTCCCACAGGAACCCAAGACTGAGCCGAAAGGAGACTGAGCGTTGGACTCACATTCATCAGGCGGACACAAACAGGACAACGACTCTGCTGGATGTGTAAATAGGCAGCTGATTGCTAACATGTTGGGATTTATAAGCTGATAATGTGTTTACAGTTTGCGGCACTGCCCACAAGGGGCGAGAAACAAAACAAACAACTAATTTAGGTTTAAATCTCGGCATCTAAAGAAAGGTTTCTTGGCTAGGATCATGCTCACGGTTAAATTAAAGAAAGTGCACATTAGTTGTTGATCTGTGACAGGAAGTTGACTCCAGTCGTACCCAACAGCTTCGCTTCCCGCTATATGAAGGAGATAATGAGCTGCGTTATACATATTACATCAAATCACATTTCGCTTTAAGGCTCTTCACATTTTCCAATTGGACCCTGAATGTATTTTTCTACCTTTCTATGTAATGACGTGTCATATCTCCATGAGACTGCTGTGAGCTTTGTTCACTGCAGGGATGACTGGTGGATCAATTACAACGTCGACGTGTTCTTGCCTTATTCACAGGGATCTAGCTCCTCCAGCTTTGCTTGCGTTTAGGTAAAGCTGCTCCTCTTGTGCAGCGATCCCTACAGAGTGATTCACTGTCCCGTCTCTCTCCTACATCCTCCCAAATCCCTTTAAGTTGGCCTGCTTTCAACCCCCTGAAACATTATCAGTCAGCGAGCATCGTATTCACCGTCAAGCGCGAAGCATCATTTACAGAAACATTACATTTTCCAGCTGTTGGCGCTTTCCCGCACCAAAATGGGAAACGTCCAAGGATGAAGTGCCACCTGTACCCGCAATAATGGACTGTGGAATTTTATCTCGTCAGCGTGATGAGAACAAAAGATTTTAGACATTTGGATTTTGTCACAGACCATTATTGGACAAGCCCTTGTGTGCTTTGCAGGATTAGATTGCTAAATTGTACTAAGTATGTGTGTGTGTGTGTGTGTGTTGTGTGTGTGTGTGTGTGTGTGTGTGTGTATGTGTGTGTGTGTGTGTGTGTGTGTGTGTGTGTGTGTATGTGTGTGTGTGTGTGTGTGTGTGTGTGTGTGTGTGTGTGTAGCAGTGGCCTTGAGAGCGGCTTGGCTGTTGTATTAATGATGGGTGTGCAGGTTGGTATAGTTGATCCTATCTATAGCACTCATTCACTTTACCTTCCCTGTCACATCGCTGTGTGGAGAATGCATGTAATGAATAACCAGTAGAGTAACAGCAGCGTAATTACACGGTAATGAATACACCTGCAGGAAAGAAACTAAACAGATTTGCATTATATAGGAGGGAGGCTTGTGCTTTATAGTGGGTTTGTGTTTTAATACATTCAGCTGGTCACTTGTCTGTCAGAACAATATTTCCCAATGTGCTGCCACAGCACCGTTATATGTAATGATTTGTTGTTTTGCATTGCAGCATTTAAGTATTGATGAATAGATTGCCAAAGGGTGACCAGAAGTGGAGCAGCAGGAACCCAGAGCAATATAAGCAGGAACAGTAAAACTATATTGACAAAGGTATTTGGTTTTATTTAAGTGCCGTGTCCTCTGGGTGTGCAGGTCACTGGATTTAACAGACGTCCTGAATCCATAAATCACTGCTCTTATGTCCAACATAAACATACTCCCAAGTTTTACTCATATAATAAAAATAAAAACATTAAATCCAGCTGTTGTGAAACCATCCAATATAAATACATTAGTAGAAATATAGCCAGAGAGCATGCACCTTGGTTTGTTTTATTATAGAACATTAAATCATTAGGAATAAAGGCTTTCCTCTGGTAAACACACACATATTTCATATACGTCGGTCTTTTAGGGGCGTTATGGCTACATGGCTACATTTTAAATCATGGTTTAACCTCTCATTAAACGTCGGTTCAGTTTTGAATCTAGATTAAATTGAATTATGTTGCACCAAATGTTTAAACTTCAATTTAAAATATTATACACAAATAACTTTAAACTTACATTTGGGGAGAGAAATTATCGCTTTTCTGCGATTGATAAAACACAACTCTTTGATGCTCCTGAACACATCATCAGTAATGTAACCAGGGTTTCAACATCAGACTCTCTCCCAGGCGACCCGGGGGATCAGACCACGACTTGTGTCCAGGTGGTATTCGCTCATTCCACTGTTGCCCCAGATGAAGAGGTTCGATGGACTGGGCAGGACATCATCTACTGCCTGGACAAGGAACTTGATGCGCTGTGGTTCTGGGCCTCGGCCACCTTGGAGTCGCTAGAGTCCTCCAGACTTCAGGTATAGATGGGTGATGTTCCTGGACAGGTCGACGCTGCTAAAGATCTTTCCACAGCTAGTTTGATGACGATTGTCATCATCGTCTGCAACCTGCGATCCACGTCTCTCTCGTCTTCATCAAACTGGTCCTGCAGGCCTGTAACCATTGAAGTCGAACCTTCTCAGGAGGTCTTTTCTGGGGAACTAGTTGCAACACTTGGAGGCTCCAGACTCTGAGTCCAAACCATCATGAGTAAAGTTCAGCTAACTAACAGACTTACTCACTAGGTCCCGACAGAACCCACATGTATTCATTTATTTTGGGTAAGCAAGCATATTGATTCATTTTGGTCATTTTAAACCCGGTTTTGCTAAACTCTGATTAGAACTGATATTAGATCAGCCAGCTTATGTTTTAAATGTTCTGTTCATAACACTGTGATATAGATTTAAAAAGTAAATTGCAAATCACTTCAAAAAAGGAAGACGACACCATAAACCCTGGATGAATATTAAAGATTTCTTTAAACCCTTTATAGTCTGTGCTCAGCGTCTTTACAAGTCTGTTCAAATAATACATCAAACATCTGTGTGTAATATCACAAGCCTGCCATT
Organism: Cottoperca gobio; assembly: GCF_900634415.1. Classification (NCBI taxonomy): domain Eukaryota; kingdom Metazoa; phylum Chordata; class Actinopteri; order Perciformes; family Bovichtidae; genus Cottoperca; species Cottoperca gobio. Next base: position 2,657,535 of record NC_041362.1, read on the forward strand.
CCTTATCACATGAACGAGGCTCAGTGGCAGTTTATAGACTGGGATTTAGAGAGGGCATGTGTGTGTGTGTGTGTGTGTGTGTGTGTGTGTGTGTGTGTGTGTGTGTGTGTGTGTGTGTGGTCAGCTCTATTCCTTACACACATTATATGATTTCTAATGTTATAATGAAATGAAAACTTTTGACTGGTTACCACCTACTGTCTCGACACTATTCGTATGCTCGCAGTGTGAAACCTGTTAATGATCTAATAGCAAAAAGAAGCTGAAGAAACTGGCTTTTTAAAAAAATGTGTTCTTCTATACATTTCTAGCTTCAGTCGCTAATATTATGGGATGCTGATATACAGAATTTTGTGGCCATTTTTCAGCACAATTTGCCAAAAATATATAAATCATGTGGGAGAAACTCCCTGTATGCAAGCCCTGTTTCTATAGATCCGTCTAATAGAGTGAAAGGCAGCATCATTATCCTCCAGCTCAGTCCCTGCTGCACAGGTCACATCAAGCCACTGCTGAGAAACTGAATGATTTGCTTTGAAGTGGAGGCACACTGTGCTATTAGGTTCTACAGTCACGACGATTTAATCAATGAAAAACTGCTTTTCTTTCAATCTAAGCTTTTTATTTCCTGTTATTCTGGAGATAATCCATGTTTGTTGAGATCAGAGTGGATCGACGGGCTTGTTTTATGTTTCGCTGTAGGATTAAAAGAAATTCCCCTGATAATAGATTCACAATTGTTCATATCCTTTCATGCTTTTACCATCGTGTTTCTATTCTACCGTTTCACAATGCTCTTTTAAAAATGCAAATGATTTTTTAATATGGTTGGTGTTCAAAAAAAGAATAAAAAACACAGAGAATGTGGGTAATTGAAAACCAAATCTGAAAAGCCGAGGGCACATCCGTGTGGCGTTTGCGGCTCAGTGGTGGAAATTGTTTTCCCAGCCGTGTGAAGGACATTTTCACCATGGCATTTGTAAACCAAAAGCACACGAGTGAATCTTTCACAAACATGTTTTTCGGAAAATACAAAAGGGAAACAAATATTATGACATGGAAAAATAAATGACTTCCTCTTTCTCGGACTGAAATATCTCTACAGCTCCTGCGTGGATCGCCATGAAAGGTTTGCGCAGACTTTATTAACGGACCGCAGATAACGTGTCCCGCTTTTTTCTTAAGCGACTCCCTCGCTTTGCCTGCAGCACTGTGAGGTTGACATTTGTGGTTTTGAGTGAATTATATGACGCTTTTCCAAAAGAAATCTGTTTCACACATTCATGTCAGTTTAAATGACACATGCAAAACACTGACACTCACGAGGACACAGAATGAAAGCACAAGAATACTATAAAAACACGGCGGTGAAAGGATGGTCCCCACAGAGAGCTGTTACAATTATAGAGTATTTGTGCTAATGTTGGTACTGCAAATGTCAGGTGATTAAAACGGAATTTAATAGTAACACAGTTCAAGGGCAGTGATTATTATGGATAACATAAAGTACAGCGTGCACATAAGGCGAGCAAAGCCGCTTACTTACAGTTCAGCAAAATATAACACACAAATACAAATGATATAATGTGCAACGGCTTCAGCTGCACATTGTGTTTAGCGCTAATTAGCAAACGTTAGCATACTTTACACATTAGACGCTGAACACAAGGCGCTGTGGTGAGACTCTTAGTCTAGGAGCTGCCATTGTCTAAACATCGAGGCTTTAAATAAGGAAAATATGCTGATTATTTGCTAAGCTTGATTGTTTGGGATCAGCTAACACATACACACACACACACACACACACACAGATTTGTGAGCCTTCCATTAAACGATCCTGTGTTTTGCTCTCGACTGTTTGCTGCACTGTTTCACTTCGACGCCCTCAGAAGCAGCGAGCTTTTTCAGTAAATGACAAGACTGAAGTTTGCTAATGTTTGCTATAGTTGCACATCTGACAATTGACAGCGTCTCCTTTCTGATGGCCGGCTAAAAGGAGACGGAGCTGACTGCTAATTGAACCAGACTGCAGAGTATGCAGCAGAGTAATGACATACAGAACTGTAAAGTCTGAGCAGAACGTCAGCGGTGTTTCCTGCATGTAAACGCAGCATGAATCACTCTGTTCAGTTAGAATTTATCAAGATATTTATTCAAGGCCACATCCCCTTTCAGAAGCTCTGCTGACAGTTTCCTGTCAGGTCACACAAACAGCTTTCACGAGATAATAAAGGTTTATAGGGCGAGGGGAAATACAGTATATGCACGCCATAAGTATAGTTTTAGATTTTCCCACAAGGATGAAAACATAGCACACCGTAAGAGCACATTAATGTAGGTGTAATGCTGTTTTAAAAATGAGGATAGGTAACCATCAAAGCTGTGCTAATACATGAGAAGTCTTACATTGTATTCTGCGTACTCTTCCCCCTCTATGAGAGTGATGTCTTTGTCGCTCCGCACGCTGCAGGGAGCTGCTCTGTTTATCCAAATCTGGTTTGTCTGCTGCAACAACACGGCGAGCATGTGTTACATGGCCTCAGCCTCCTCACGGCTCCCTGTGATTGCAGTGAGATCGTCTGGAAACTACTGGGACACGGTGACTGAGGACTGACCTTGTCCTGGACAATCTTTCAAAGTTATTGAGCTGGGCTGGTGATGACAGTTGAGAAATGCTGCGCTACGCCACTGAGAATATATCATTGGCTAAAATTGTCTCCATATTGACCTCCTTGAAGAGAATGAACTCGTTCTCACAGTGGCCGGGGCGGAGATCCTGAGAACCAGGGGGGGGGAGGAGGGGGAGACACGAGAGCACCCAAAAGCAGCTGGTGTGTGAGTGTGTGTGTTGCCGTATGCATGTAATCAACATTAGGATGTAGGAAAACAAGCCTTTCATCCACACCTGAACCGTCCTGCATTCAAGACACGAAACAGGAAACCGAGTAGTTCCACATTATTGTATTGGAAGATATCTGACTTCTGCTTATGTTATCAGAAAGATGCATCTCCAGCTCAAGTGTTCTCTGTGTTGGTGATTGCAGAGTTTACACCAGGACTTATACAGCTTGTCATCCGCTGGCAGCCTTTGATGTTTATTGTTTTTATGCATCTCATGATTTCCTTTTTTTGAAAGCATTTGGAAGTGGGTGAAGGCAAGAGGAAGAAGCCGCTGCTTGCGTTTTTCTCAAGTTTGCGGCGCATCACAAGCCTTCACCTGCAAAACAACAATAAGTGTAGTGCCATACAGCAGGCTGACATCACTGCTCCCCCCCCCCCCCCCCCCCCCCCCACTGTACATGACCCCAGTTTCATGACTCAATATTTGCACTTATGTATTGTATTTGAGTTGAGTTTATCTGAATGATAAAATCAATACAGTGCACAAAGTACCACAAGAATACCTGTATTCACGCCTTTCACCATCATTTTGCAAGATAAAAAACTATAGGAACACACATGCATGTACAGTGTAGTGTGTGTGTGTGTGTGTGTGAGTGTGAGTATGTGTGTGTATGTGTGTGTGTGTGTGTGTGTGTGTGTGTGTGTGTGTGTGTGTGTGTGTGTGTGTGTGTGTGTGTGTGTGTGTGTGTTTCCCATATTGGATTTGAAATGAAACCAGTACAGACTATCTGATTTCATTTGAGGGTGAACTGTGCAGGAAAAATAGCCTTTTTATAAACGTCCTCATTTCTAAAAGAGACATTAAGTGATTGTGGAAGTTGTATAAATGCATTATATTATATATTTTAGATAACACTCAGTTATAATGTAAAGCATGGCAGCGACACAACAATAGAATACACAGTGAAGTGTGAGGATGTTGGTATTGCTCCTTCAGCCTGTTTGATTACACCACTTACCTATTACATGAGCGAGAGACAAACTCACACATTCAGCGTCATGTTGACGTCACTGAGTGCACGTACGATGCACCACATACAGATGGTTTGTCTTTCTTCAGACTGTGCTGCAACAGAAAGCAGACAATGGTCGAGTGTCCTGCTCCTGTGCTTACATGTTGTACAATGTTGATCAGTAATTTAGTATCACTGAGGCCAGTTTTCCTTCTCCTCGCGCCCCGTGGCTCTGCTCCACTGCCCTGCTGACAGGGAGGGGGGGGGAAGACTTTCTGTACTGACTCTGGGATGTTGTTCCTGCACATTTCTCCGCACTACGGATCTTTATTAAATAAAACTTGAAGACATTGGACAGAGGCATATTAGCCAGAGATAAAAGACTTTCCTTCCAGGGAAGATAAGGAAGATTCTTTAACTTTATTCAAATAAACACAAATCTAGGAGGTTAAATGAAAAGGGGTTTGCCAAAATGGTTTATATAAAAGCACAAAGAAAATACTAAATACAATATTTAACGGGCTTATTGTTTCCCTACAGATGTTCTGCAGTTTATAGCTGGAAGTAATTCATAATGAGGATAAGTTGCTCCGTGCAGGACTTGTATAGAAACATGTCTTTTATCAGTGGATATTAAATGTACACCAGTAACACTCATGCATATAAATCTGCCATTACCATGTAATTAAGAGAAATTATGCGCAGAGACGGTTCACGGTTGTTATTTCTGTTGCACGAGCTGCTCAGTTAGCTCAGCTAGCGGAGGATGGGAAACACTGTTTGCCATTTGTCAACAAACAAATGTCACACAAAAGTGATGGTTACATGATCAACAGTTAGCTGTGTGCTAGTAATCACATTAATATTCATGAAGTCAGTCTTCAGTGCATTCTTCAGCCTGTTCTCCTGCTTGAGAGACGAGATGTTGGAAAGATGGCTCAACAACCATCGATGATGGTGGACAAACCTTCTGGTGGTCGAGACGGGAAGCTTTTGTTTTGGACATCAGGAAACGTTTGAATTAACTGTGAAGCTACAACGATTAGCATGTAAAGAATATGGAATATGTGAGGAGGACAACAATTCAAGTGCACACAGTACCCAGTACACACAGTACACACGGTACACACGGTACACACGGTGCACACAGTACACACGGTACACACAGTACACACAGTACACACAGTACACACGGTGCACACAGTACCCAGTACACACAGTACACACGGTACACACGGTACACACAGTACACACAGTACACACGGTGCACACAGTACCCAGTACACACGGTGCACACAGTACCCAGTACACACGGTACACACGGTGCACACGGTACACACAGTACACACGGTACACACGGTGCACACAGTACCCAGTACACACAGTACACACGGTGCACACAGTGCACACGGTACACACGGTGCACACGGTACACACGGTGCACACAGTACCCAGTACACACGGTACACACGGTACACACGGTGCACACGGTACACACGGTGCACACAGTACCCAGTACACACGGTACACACGGTGCACACGGTACACACGGTGCACACAGTACCCAGTACACACGGTACACACGGTACACACGGTGCACACGGTACACACGGTGCACACAGTACCCAGTACACACAGTACACACGGTGCACACAGTGCACACGGTACACACGGTACACACGGTGCACACGGTACACACGGTGCACACAGTACCCAGTACACACAGTACACACGGTGCACACGGTGCACACGGTACACACGGTGCACACGGTACACACGGTGCACACAGTACCCAGTACACACAGTACACACGGTGCACACGGTACACACGGTGCACACAGTACCCAGTACACACAGTACACACGGTGCACATGGTACACACGGTGCACACGGTACACACGGTGCACACAGTACCCAGTACAAACAGTACACACGGTGCACACGGTGCACACAGTACCCAGTACACACAGTACACACGGTGCACACAGTACACACGGTGCACACAGTACCCAGTACACACAGTACACACGGTACACACAGTACACACAGTGCACACAGTACACACGGTACACACAGTACACACAGTACACACGGTGCACACAGTACACACAGTACACACAGTACACACAGTGCACATGGTGCACACAGTACACACAGTACACCCAGACAGTGCTGTCCTCAGCTTTTCTCTGCACTGTGACGCTTTGTTACTTTAAACTCAGAGAACATGTTCGGCTGCTTGTGTCGACACTAACCCTGAAGTCTCTTCAGAGGCGGAAATGCAAAACTGTAAATCCACGAGTTCAATTAAGATGCAGCAAAGAGTCTTGTTGCCAGGATTCGTTTGTGATAAGACAGAGTTTGAAAAAGGAAATACTGAACCAAAGCTCTGATTCCTAATGTAAAGAACACTCAGAGGTCCTGTTGTAGAACGTTGAGACATCTGTCCAAAGTAAACTACATGCTTATGTATTTATTTTCTGTCCAAAACTTGAGGCTTCAAGTGTTTTAATCCCAAAGCAGGCGAGGGGGAAACCTGAACACATGAGGAAGATTCAAAGGGTCATGGTGCTACAGCTGTTGGCGACTAGCGGAACAATTAGTTGCTAATCAGCCTGTAAACACTGACCAGCGCAGGGAAGAGGAAGTGTTGTGTGTTGCCCCCAGAGGCTGGAGGGAAGCAGTTATTATAGCATTTTGTCAAAGAAGAAACTGTGCCTCAGTAACAGACTGAACGCCTAAATCCATCACGTGTTTAAAATGAATTCAACTTATAAGACAGGGAGGTTCTGTTGTTTGAGAAGAATCACCGTGTAATTTCAAAACTTCCGTCAGTACAAAGAAATGCAATAAAACAAGAACTATAGGTTTAGAAATAACCAGATGAAAAGATTTCCATCATATGAATAAAATCCAACGAATACTCAATGTAACATTCTGAGAAACTGTTTCTAGATTTCTGTACTTTACAGTAAGATTTATTTAAATGACATGTCAGCTCTTTTGTATTATGACCCTTTGCATGAGCGTGCTTGTCCATCAGTCAACACAAACGAGGCCAGCCCCGGCTGCAGAAAACAAAGTCCTTTGCAATTAGTCACTTTGCCTGACTTGAAGAGCAGCATTTCATGGAAGCGTACGAGGTGGCAAATCAACACTTGCCACAAGGCAAATCAAAAGCTGCTGAATCTTTGGCAGTGACAGGAAAAGCCTGTCACACAGACGCAGGAAGCCAGCCATCATTTCCACGTTATTTGCACATTTTGAAGAACGTTTGGGGAATTGAATATAATTGTTTCATGCCAATTACAGCATAACATATGGTATATATATAACCACGAGTGCAGTACCAACCCGAGCACTTCAAGGACTTACCTTCTAGTTCAGTTAGTAACAGGGTCAATGGACTCCGTCGGATTTCCGTTAATACTAACTGAGCCCATTTCTCATTATTGACAAGAGCTGCATAGTCATGACACCTCCAGGTAGTTTCCAATCCTCAGATCTGATCCTCCGTCTGTAAAAGTGTAACTAGCAATATATACTTTTAATATCATTTTTGTTTTCATGTTCTGTGAAGCCCAGGAAGAGCAGCAGCTGATGGGGATCATAATCAAGACCTAAAAATCCTACAACTGACAAAAGAACGACAATGACTCCGACGTTTGTAACGTCACAAATGAGCCTAAAGGTTGAACTCGCCCAGTGGTCGCCCAGTGGTCGCCCAGTGGTCGCCCAGTGGTCGTCCAGTGGTCGCCCAGTGGTCGCCCAGTGGTCGTCCAGTGGTCGTCCAGTGGTCGCCCAGTGGTCGCCCAGTGGTCGTCCAGTGGTCGTCCAGTGGTCGCCCAGTGGTCATCCAGTGGTCGCCCAGTGGTCGTCCAGTGGTCGCCCAGTGGTCGTCCAGTGGTCGTCCAGTGGTCGTCCAGTGGTCGTAGGGTCAGTGGTTTGATCCCCAGTCCTGCAGTCAGCATGTCAAAGTGTCCTTGGGCAAGATACTGAACCCCAAATTGCTCCCGATGGCCAACGGTGTGTGTGTGTGAATGGTTAACCCTACTGACGAGCTGATGTGCACCTTGTATGGTAGCCTCTGACTCTGTATGAATGGGTGTGTATGGGTGAATTCTGACATGTGTTGTAAAGAGCTTTGAGTGATCGTAAAAAATCGCCTGAAGAGACTCATTGTGTGTGCATGTCTGCATGTATTCGTATTACCATGAGAATGACCTGCAGTGCAGAAAGCAGAGACGTGTCCTCCTGCACATTCACATTCAAATGAGAACTTGGGACAATTTCCTTTTCTAGAGCCGTGTAATCTATAGTTGTGTTGTGTGGTAAACAATTCCAGTTCAACACATCTTCTGCCTCAAGATGTAGCAATAACGCCGCCAACCCGTTATTTTTTCTACTCCACAATTACAGTATGTTGGCACTTTTCAACAACTTCAATAAGTCTCAGCCCTTTTTATAGTTAAAGCCAAACATAAACAACGCTTGTTTCATCAGTTAAATATCAAGGGAGAGGTTGTTCCACAGCACAGATGGCAAATGTGCAATCCCCTTTGAGTTATAACCTTGTGTTCAGGACAGCCAGACCCTAGTGAGAGGACCTAGGAGTTTTCATATTTTCATAGGACAGACATTCAGAAACGCGTGCAGAAGCGTCACCATGTCGACCCTGCGATGCATTTAAACTCATCTTTGCATTTAGTTTTCCTCACAAACCATCAGCTGAATGTATGGAGCAGCATGTTTGATTTTAACATCATATCTTTAGTGAATTACACAAATAAAAAGACCAAAATAAACAAAAACAAGCCGATATAGATATATAGAGAGACATCGTAGACAAAAAACAGCATTCAATTATTACTTTATTCTTTATTTCGTTGGTTTCTTTATTTTCTTGCATTCCATTTTTGTTGAATTTGATATTTATTAATTCATAGTTATTATATTTTCTCTGTTTCTCTGATAATTCCTGCAGTTGTGTGCTTTGTGAGCTACCATATTAATCCGTATTATCTAAAACATTTTATCTCAAAATATATAAAATAAATAAATATATATAAATATATATATATATATGTATATGTATGAGTAAATAGATAATATAAATAAATATATATATATAAAAAATATATATATATATATATATATATATATATATATATATATATATATATATACACATACACATACAGTATATATAGTTATTGAGACAATAATTGTTTGTTTCATTATATAAGTTTGCAGCTTTTAATTAAAATTGTTGTGAATGTAAAACGTTTACTGGCAACAGTGATGATTTAATTCCAGTAACCAACCGCTGTGTTTTCCAGGTAGCCAAATGTTTTGCAAATAATTAAGGCAAAATACATATTATCAGTATGCAAGATGGCGTGTTGGGGAGGTTCACATCCTTCTCTGTAACAAGTCTTTCTCTCCCTTTTTAGCTTTTTTCAAGTAAGTGGTGTCAGCCATCCTGTTTGTTGCATCGACAGCGACTCTAATTGCCTACGGGCAGCAGATTTCCTGGTACCGGGATGAGGAAGGTGTAGTACGAGTTACTTTTTTTTCATTTTCTAAAACCTATTCATAAAGTTTTGGGGAATTTAATCACAAGATGTAGTGTATGATTTACATAATTGAAGGGTTTGAAAACTATTTTACTATTTATGACAACATTGTGATGGAGCCCACACTTCCACTGCTCTGGAGGAATTTGGATTAAATGTGGAATTATTTTTATATACTCAAATCAAGAGACATGTGATGTTTTCTGATGGCTTGAAACTGATTAAATATTGTTCTCTTTACAGACATTACAGATACATTGTTAAAAACATCTCATGCATCCGGTTTTCTTTTCTTTTTTGTAGGTCGCTGACATTTCCTGACAGGTAAAATACAGCTGCTGCATGGAGGCACTAAAAGTGGATCTTAACCATTAATCTTCATCCATTATTTAATTTCCTCAACAATTTTAAATAGCTTGTTGGAAGAGTGGTTGATTATTGTGCTCAATCCCCCAGACAGACAGACAGGCAGGTTATTCAGTCACTTTCTTTAGATTTTTAAAGATCACCTTTCACGCACAAACTCAAAATGTGACAACTCGTTCGACTCTCTTGAAGGTTACTCGTTCCTTTCATGCAAGCTTTGCAAATTTAACCTAGATATGGAATACTGAATGGCTTTTATGAACAATAACTGCACATATGTTCTACTCACTGTACCACAGGTTGATTTATATTTGATAATAAATAAACAGCTTTCAAAACCTTATCAAATTATAAAAATGGCAGCCCCCCTGCAGTCACTCTGAGGACCCTTAAAGGCTTTCTGTTAAAGACACCATGCATTATAATAGTTGTAATTATCATCTTGAATTATAAAAATTAATTTGCAGTAGTGCATACAATAGCTGAAATGCCCTGTGGTCCAGAAGCAACGATTTTAATCCCATTTTCCCACACATGAAAGTCTAAAGAGTCGTCTTTTAAATCCCAGGTCTCACAAGGTGTCACATTGTTGTGTGTGGCAGAAGAGGCGTGATCAGGACGAGTTAAAGTGGCTTCTCTGCTGTGATCAGTGAAGCAGGAGGGCGTCTTCAAATAAATATTTTACTTGAAATGAAATCCCAGGGCTGAAGGCCGTCATCCACCACGTTTCTCTGCAGGAGACGATTTCATAATGAGAAGAAAGAAATGAAGGTTTCGCTATTGTCGTTACGCTTCATATGACAACTGACTGACTTCTTGTTTTACCACAAGTGTTTACTGAAGCCTGGCCTCACACTGTGAGACCTTTCCATTTCATACCAAGATTCAGATGACCTATCAGTCACAGGGGTTAGCCGTTAGCTGCTAGCTCCACATTTTTGGATACGATGCTTGCGGATGCATAAACCTCCACACTGCCAGTAATCACTATAGCACCTAGAAAAACACTTTGTTATGCAAATAACTTGCCAGATGGCTTAAGATCGTTTAACGTGCGAGTCCTACATGACAGCAATACTAAAACCTAAAGAACATCGTCTGAATTAAAGATGATTTAAAAGCTTGTGTATTCTCCACACGGTGACTTTGTAATCACATGTTACAAAAGAAGACACAGTTCCAAAATATTTGCACTTGGATCCACTTTATTACTAAATTATCTGTGGTTTTCTACAATAAAATACTTTTCTTAGTAAGGAAATGGTGGTGGCAGTGATCTCACTCGCACAAAGTGCCAGCTGTGCCGAGCTGAGGCTTGTTGAAGGCGTGTTGACATTGGAGAAGAGATTTCATTCTTGATTAAAAGCATCAGATTTTTACGATCGCCCGTGTTGTGAAACTTGATATGTGAGAATTGAGTTGAAATCTCTTTATATTGCTTATCTGAGGGTGAAGTAGGTGGAGGAATGTAAATATCAATGAATGCATGTATGCACACTGAAGGGTGTGAAAGGGATGTGTGCAAAACCCTGCAGCCCTACAGACAATATTACTCGAGACAATATAAAGCAACAGCAACAGCTAAAGAGGCAATATGCTGCAAAACCAAACCAGCTCAAAACAAGAATTAATTTTCACCACTATGACAATAAAACAGCCTGAAAGGATCAGAACATGTCAAACAATAACCACACATAGTACAATACAGCAGATCTGCAGGCAGGAGATAAAGCAGCCATTGTTGCTTAATGTTAGCATGTTGCTGAACAGGCTAACACTTAGCTTAGTGATCTCAGCCGAAGAGTAGATTCATCCACTCACCAAAACGTTTCCTCCTCAAAGTCCTCCTGAAGCAGGTGAGCTTCCCTGTGAGATGCTACATGAGTGTTAGCACTAGCAGCTAACCTAGTACCCTAACCAGGTACAGACCGCTCGAACAGCCCTGCTGTTGCAAAGGGTGCGCTTGATTTGTTTTGCAGCACGTGGTTTTGATAATGCATCTTTAATAATGTAAAGGCTTATCAAGATATTCAGAAAATAAAACATTTCTTAACATTACTTTACAAACATACAGGTGCATACTTTTACGCTCCATTTAGTGTTAATGTAAAATGTTTATTAGGGACTGAGTGGCTTGTAAATATCCGCTGTGCCTCATCCGATTAACAATCCAATTCAACAAGCGGAAATAAAACTTAAATCTGTTCACTTATCAGACAAAATAAATAGTTTGGAGTACAAAATGTTTACTTGGTTTAACACGGAAAACAAATTTAAATAATCTGTGAAATCACACCATCAATAACACGACACATGTTTCTGCCTCACATTACTTCCTGTTTTATATCCTGTAATTCTTCACCCAGCAAACTGCCATCGAAGAAGCTTCTCTGAAGGATGTTTGTGAGAAGAAGTTGAGATTCCAGACATCTTCTGTATTGATTAATACTGTTTTGTGTTGCTACTGACAGGCGTAGAATCATATATCTGTGCTTTACATCTGGCACATCAGAAACAGATGTGAAGCATTGCACATTGGGACTGTTTCGGGAAAAAAAAAATGACAGATTCGTACAGATTTGCATCAGTTGCTGAGGTTTAATAGTGAATTCTGACACTCGGATGTAAATAATGAAGTGCCTGTATATTGAGATTCAATAGGCAGCCTTATGTCCATACATGTTGTCAATGGCTTTCACAAATCCTACTATTGTATCACCCTCAGTGCTGCTTGTATCCTGCACTGACAGTATCATGGAAACTCCAGGTTATTTTTGCAACACGTTTCTATATATCTGCAAACATTTACAATAGACAAATGCATCAATTCAAGTTTGATTCATAAAGCACCGTTCACATGAAGATCATCTGATGATGCAAACATGTATTTGTCGTCGTTTTGCTCAGGAAAACAAAAGAGGAGAAATCCAACCACGTAAAGTGAGATGTGTTTCCGTTTCTCATACGAGAAGCCGTAGTGTCAGCTGAGAGAGTAATGACTACAATACAACGAGAATACATCGAGGGATTGTGGTGGAATTGGAAAGCTTAACTTTAATATGCTATTTAGGGGAGAGAAAAGCAACAGATTTGGGGGGATTGTCAGATTTTACTGTTTAGATTATTATTATTGTTGGGTCAGTAGAAATGAAAATGACACTATTAAATAAATGACACTATAAAAGTTCTTGGTATCGGCGTCCAGTGCTGCACTAAATAGAAGTTATGACAGTTAATATTTAACAACTGGAGAGAATTGGAGGTTTTTAAGAGAATGACGAACTCTCTATTGTGCAGCACCACGTAACATTGAATCAACTGCTAAGAATGAATTATTAGCAAATGTGCAGTTTTATTTTTAGCATTTGTCTTTCTGGCCTCAGTATGCACTTTGCATTCTTTCTTTCATGTACATGGCTGTGAATGAGTCTGTGCATTAGCATTGCACACTGCTAGCAATGCTGCCCCGTGAGTCTCTTAAGGTGCTGCAGTACACACACACACTCATTATTTGTTCTTTGTCAACTGAGACTTCATTAAAAAAGCTAATTAGAGATTTTAATTAGAATCCTTGGATTATAGTTTTATATTATCAATATAATAATCACATACACTTAGAACCCTCTGCGTTAACGTATCGTCAGAGTGGCAACATTTCAAATCTGACACATGGAGAAGAAATACTTCAAAAGTTTGTTTGCGTTCAGAAATAAAAAGCAAAAATATTTTTTGTTAATACGTTCATTTTATTAGTGTTTCGTTCTTTAGTGATGTTACTGCAGTATGCAACACGTTTTTACCTAAAGACCTAAAACAATCTAAAATACTTTTATTTATATTCTTGCATAAAATTAATCTAATTATGGTGGTTATATATGGTTATAGAAATATTTTTTTATTATAATAATGCTGGACTGGGTATCTGTGCTTTCATTAATTTTTCAAATAATTGTTAAGAGTTCATGGTGAACTAAAACAAATCTGCTGTTATGCATGAATTTAACGAGAAACACAATGTCACCGGTTTAAATATTAATCACAAGATGTTGCATTGAATTCAACCATTTTTCATTTATTGCAATAACTCTGTCGCTTTGTCACATTCTTTTCAGTGAGTTGTATTTATTTTTACGGCTCAGCCTCTTCTATCAGAATGAGTGTGTCAGAATGACCCATTGTAATACTTGTATAAAGCCGAGGAATAATAGTAGCCATGGATAAGTAGCGCGGCGTATCAGCAAGGTCAGCTTGCTCTAGGCCACAAGAATTCTTACTGAATGCCGACTTATTCACAGCATGGCTTCGTTGAAGAGAATAAACTAATCAAAGGACTTCAGTGCTGCAATTCGTAGTGAAGGTAGTAGAAGTTTACCTGAAGTCACTGAGCAGCATTGAGTCCACTGCTAACAGGAGAGTAGTCTCCTGCGAGACAGTCGGTGGCCGGCTGTAACCACTAATTTCCCCTATCGTGCCACGAGCGTGTCGGCCTCTAATGTGATGAAACCAGCCGGGTGCAGAACGCTGGATCACGCTGGCAGTGTGCCACAGATAACACTGTGCGGCCAGCTGAGACGTTTAGCCCTGTTGCAGAATCTCTGAAGAGAAGTCAAACGCACCCTACATTTCTGCACAGAGACAGCCAGCCCTGCTGATAACAGCCGAGGGTTTAACACCGCTGCATATTTTAAAGCTAAATTAGAGAATAAAGCCGCTGAGGACGTGGATGCCCCGGGGGTGTCAGGGTGAAGCCTGCCTGTGGTGTGTCCAGGTCCAGGTAGCCCTGAGGGCCACAGGTGATCCAGCATTGTCTTAGATGCATACAAGTAAAGACGTCACATGTTTGTGTCTGTTGTTGTTGTTGTTTTTGTTGTTGTCCTGCATTTTAGCGCCTTGAGATTGCTTTTAGCTTTGAAAGGCGCTTTATAAATACAATTTATTATTATTATTATTATTATTATTATTATTATTATTATTATTATTATTATTATTATTATTATTATTATTATTATTATGGTGGAGGATTGGTTGTTCTTTTGGACTTTTGGTTTGACACATGTTACGAACACAGTCAAGTGTTTGACCCACCAAACACCAACGTGCTCCTTCTGTAGATCTCTACGGACCACCATCAGACGCGTAGTTGCAGAAGAAAATACTTCCCTCCAAACGTAATTGACAATGTTTCCTTGTGTGGGGATAGGTAGATGAGTAATTTATGTATAATCCCGAACGGACGCGTGCAGGCACTAGTGAACCCCGCGCACTCGTAATATACCGTACAGCCTCTGTGACGTCCACTATAGGTTTCTGCAGAGCTGTTGTTGACGCAGCAGAGCAGAGAGCTAGCGGCTAGCGACCTGTCCCCTAAAGCGTCCATGAATACTAATATTGACTCTTTATTCCTGTACAGTCGAGCATTTTAACACGACGGTCTTTGGAGATTGGCTCTTTTTTTTTTGGAGCCAGCTTCTAGTGGCCAATGGAGGAACTGGAGTTTTTTGGCACATCCACATCGGCTTCATCGTTCAGCGCCGAAGGTTGGCGCCCGACATGCGTTGTGTTTGTTACTGAAGCTATTAACTGTAAGACCATGCATCATAAACAGATCCATGAAGCAGGATGATTCATGTCATCATCCTGTCACTCCGTTCGTCTGCTTGCTTGCTTTCTTCACTTCTGCCTGTTTTCTTGACAACAAGTAGAGATAGACTCTTCTTTTTATCTGTTAATCTCTGGGTTGTGCTGTTGGGTCCAAACCTACCATTACCCCGTCATGACATTTTCTTGTCAAGCACCTGTTGCCTCTGAACATCTTTTCTGAAAGTGTCTGCAGCCGGCAGGTTTACACGAGGCTGCGTAATACAAACACAACACCCTTAATCCTGAATATTTCCATTAATCTGGGTTTTACTTTAAACATTATCCTGCTTTGGGAGACTAATAAGTGTATATATGTAAATATGTACCCATGCATCCCAAAATGAATATGTTTTCGGATATAATTAATCTAAAAACAAATTTATTATCATAATTATTCAATTCCAGCAGCATGCGTCACCAGATTATATTGTTGCATGAATGTAAACAGAACATTGCTCGTGTAAAACTCGCAACACAATAATGTCTGATTACAGCAATTACATGCAGATGTATGTGCAACCCTGACTGTCATGGATTTGAACTAAATAGTCGGTGAAACACAGACCGGCTGCATTGCAGAGTGCTCTGTCAGTGAATGCATCATGCACACAGAGGATGCATCACAGCAGAGCCACTATGTGCCAGTCCAGGGAGGATATGTGCAAAAACAAAAAGACTCCTTTAATGGGAAGTTGATAATAGTCCCCGACGACACCTGCACACGCAATACTGTCACTGTGAGAGCATCCACCCCTAGCTAAGATAATAGCCCCTGCTTTGCTACAATGCTTCGACTGAGAAATGAAAAACATTTGGAGATGCATCATCCTCAGCTACCTTGCCATGTTGCAGTTCAGGACACACCTGTGCAGCTGCTCGTTAAGCAATCATCTCTGTCCGCGGTGAACGACTTGCTATTTTTGATCCAAAGCGCGATTACGTGCGGTTCTAATCACTCCGCACTCACCTCGCCTTGCTGCTACTTCATTTGAATGCAGCCACTTGTATTGCTCGCCCCGAGGAGAGCAAAGGTCCATATAATAGTTATTCTGAGAGCGCTGCTTGGAATATTTCAAAGGGAGGCAACACACAACTCAGAGAACATTCAGATCAGTACAGATGGATTAATCAATGCTTCGGTATTTCACAAAGAAGGCCTGCATTGAGTTCAAAGGGGGGAACTTGTTAGCCAAACACACATGGGGGATGCTGTATCTTCAGCTCCTCTGGAGCCGCACTCTATGCGTCAGGTATTGACATTTCTATAGACTCCTCTGTATTGATCTGTGTAAAGTGTAGGGAGTTTAATTGAAGTAAGGAGTCATAATAAAAAGAAAAGGCAGACACTATGGTTTGTTGCTGTCCTGCGGTGTAACATCCTGCATGGGAGAGAGAGCTAAGGAACAAGGACATGTGTCTCTTCTTGCATGTCATCCTCGGAGAATCACCTCCCGGCGCTAAACTGAGATCGTGGACTTAATTATGCATGTAATGTGTTGTCAGAGGAATTGTGTTGAAAGTGTGTGATCCGGCTTCTCCCCTGTCGTCATTGCAAGATAAGATCTATTAATTGCTCCAATAAGAACTAACGTCTGTGTGACATATGTGGGGGTCTAATACAAGAAGCGTCCGGCGGACTGAACGCAAGACATGACGTCTGAAGCAGGTTTGATGTTCAGGATCGTCTTGTTATCATGTGAGGAAAACAGATAATACAGGATGCTGGTTACAGAAGAAAAATACATTTTGCTTTTGATTGATAGCAAATGATTCGGTTCTGGTTAGTTTTGAGAACGACTGCAGGAAATATAGACATGTGGATCTTTTCATTTCATTGATCTGCATTCCTCCACTGACATCTCTGCCTGGAAGCTGAGCCTCAGTATGGATGATGCTGTGGATTTATTATAATTTATAACTCACTTTCAGGTGTTTTGATTTACTTTTAATCTCCTTGATATTAATAACGTTATAAAGAGGGTTAGGTAGGATTACACAAGTCACTCAGTGTCGGAGCAGCAGGATAATTATTAGTATTCTACTGAGGAGGTTTTAACTTTGGACAACACTAAACATATTGGCTCCTTGTCTGATAAATGTGACCTTTTCACATCTAGAGGAAGATAATCTTCTCTCTATATTTTCTTATCGTGTGACCAACCTAATTCCTAATCACTGCCAGGCAAAAACACTACAAAGTCTTTCCATTTACAGAATTTGTTTCTATATCAAGTATGCATTATGTGCATTGAAGTCATTTCAAAGGATATGACAGCTTTAGAACTTATGAAGCTCTCAAACAAGATTGTGGTGTACCTAGGGCGCAGAGTGGGGTTTAGTACTCCAAACACGTCATGCTGGAGCACAACAAGGCTGCTGAGCCTGAATGCTTAATTTGAGGCCAGTGGGATGCTTTATCCAGAGATATAAACAAGTGCAGGCCCTATTGCATGCGCCCTCACGTGGGGTGCACATGGGCTGAATTGTTAAACAGTATGTGGAGCCTCCTTGTTAACCCCCAGAGCCAGATTCCAAGCATTCATTCAAGAAAGACTCCAGACCTTGAAAATCAAGTTGTGCATAACAATTGAAATCATAACTCCAAGGATCTGTGCAGAGCGACGCGTCAAGTTTTTCATTATCTTTGACTCTTAGCAACACGGCAACAATACCCCGTGAATTCAAATGACCTAGTGCAAAATGAAAAGCCTCAATTAATAAGACACGGCTTTCATAGGAGCATAAAAATAATATCCTGCAACAATACATATAAACTGCTAAACAAGAAGACAAGAAGCCTTATCGACGTGTGCTTGTTGTGTGACGACGTCGGAAAGTGTCCTTGTTTGATACTAAACATGACATCGCTTGCTAATATAAGACTTCTTTAAGAACCCGTGTGCGTTTCAGAGAACATGTTATATTATATCTCTGTGAACAGGATTACAAGCCTTTAGTGGGTGACAAATAGGAATAAAATAATCTGTAAATACTCTTAGTGGATTTAGTGTCCACGTGGCAAATGTGTTAAACCTTTATTTCATGGTACACGTCGTCGCTGCCTGAACGGTGCTGGACTGAGCCCGGGCTTCTAATAGCTGCACAGGGAGGCATAAAGAGACAGATTGGCAAGCAATCTAATATTGTAAAATGTACGTCTTTAAGATTTATGTTCAACATGTGAAATGACTTTAGTGTTTTCAATCCCTTGTGTTGAATGTCACATCACATTTTTATTAGTTTAATATTAGCACACTTAATAAAATGATTAAACTTCGGGTATCAGTCTATATTTGAGATATTACAAAATAAGTGAATAAACAGCCAAAGTGAAGATTATTTTCTTAATATCAACATGTTTTTTTCACAAAGCACACGCTCCAGCTGAGACATGAAAGTACATTTAAAGAAATGTGCTTTTAAGACAGATAAAGTCTAATTTAATTACATCACAGAGTCCGACGTTTTCTGAATGGAGAAAGTCACATGGAGTAACTTCTGCACAGTTTCAACGCACGTTTCTTTTGCACTAACAACAACAAAACAAAACTAGAGCATTGCGCTCCCAGACTGCAGGGTTACTTGTGGTTCCTAGAGTCTCTAAGAGTACAATGGGAGCCAGAGCCTTCAGCTATCAAGCTCCTCTCCAGTGGAACCAGCTTCCAGTTTGTGTTCGGGAGGCAGACACACTCTCCACATTTAAGAGTAGGCTAAAGACTTTCCTTTTTGATAAAGCTTATAGTTAGGGCTGGCTCAGGTTTGCCTTGGATCAGCCCCTAGTTATGCTGCTATAGGCTTAGACTGCCTGGGGGACACCTCCCTGCTCTCTTCCTTCTCTTCCTCTCTCCTCCCCTCCCTCTCTTCTTCTCCCTCTCTATCTGTATGTATTTATGTAAATGTATGTTACTAACTCATCATCCGGGGTATCATCCCCAGAGTGTCTGTCTCTCATGTGGCAGGTTGCCACTGATAAAGTTTACGTCAGGATCAGGAATCGTGGCTGCGCCTGCTGCCCTGGTCCTGCTGGACACCGGGAAGCCTTATTGACATTTTCCTGGATTCATCCAAACTTTCTCTTTTTCAACACAACATAATTTTCTGTCAAATGTTGTATTTGTACTATGTTGTTTATCCTGTACACACGACATCTATTGCACGTCTGTCCGTCCTGGGAGAGGGATCCCTCCTCAGTTGCTCTCGCTGAGGTTTCTTCCATTTTTCCCCCTTTAATTATGGGGTTTCTTTTAGGAAGTGTTTCCTTGTGCGATGTGAGGGTCTAAGGACAGAGGGTCTAAGGACAGAGGGTCTAAGGACAGAGGGTCTAAGGACAGAGGGTCTAAGGACAGAGGGTGTAAGGACAGAGGGTCTAACGACAGAGGGTCTAATGACAGAGGGTCTAAGGACAGAGGGTGTAAGGACAGAGGGTCTAAGGACAGAGGGTCTAAGGACAGAGGGTCTAAGCACAGAGGGTCTAAGGACAGAGGGTGTCGTATCCTGTAGAGTCTGTAAACACTGAGACAAATGTATAATTTGTGATATTGGGCGATACAAATACATTTGATTTGATTTGATTTGATTTTCAACAAAGGAAAATGCATAAATAATCACGGAAGACATTAAGTGTTGCATATTTATCATTCGTAAACAACACACTTCGACCTGAAGCCTAAGATAGAGTAAAGAACCAAGTTATATATTAATATAGTATTTTAGAATTGTTAAGCAAATAGGTCCAAATGGAATCAATGCACAAGATATGAAAATATAAACATTGTTAGTTGGCACAGATCGCAGATTCTGCTGAATGCTCTGTGATGTTGCTTTCCAATCATTTCTGGTAACTTCATCAAACAAATGAATTATTAATGTGCTCGTAAACACACACACACACACACACACACATGATGGTCTGACATAGTGCTGGCGGTCCATGTCTTAAAACAATGTAAACCGATGTCTGTGTGTTTGCAACACTTGTCTTAACAGGTACATTTCTCATCAATAAACACATTTAGTGTGTGCATGTGTTGGTCGCGCTTGAGCATGATGGATATGACATTAATGTTAAAACGTTCCCTGACACCCTGTCTGCTGATGGCAGCGTGTCTGCCGTGCCGTCTGGCTCTGCAGGACAGCATTCACACAATCCTGCCACTGGTGGAATGTGCAGGTTTTCAATCAAACCTCCCACACTAATTCTACTAATCAGCATGCCTTCACCCAGACACAGAGGAACAAATCAGCTGGTGTTGAATTTGGATGGAATTTAAACCCTGCATATCTTCCAGGGCACAGCACCGGACACCACCGGCTTACAGGGAACGTGGCAGCACAACTCACTGATCCGAGCCCTCGCCATGTAAAACGGGGTGTGCACCGAATGTTAAATTAAATGTTACATTAAAATAATTTCTTGGCTCCCTCCGTGTGCCCTGATAGTGCTGCTTTCTTTTGATGATGCGCTCAAACTCAACCAACCTCTGCTCGCGACAAACGCTGTGTGGATTCACATTCAGAAAACTTTATTGTCTGTCACAATGTGATAGAAAAAAACACGGTGCTTAGAAGAGTGGAAATGAAAGGCATGAAAGATTAACTCCAAGGCTGAAGGATGAAACACTCTTTGAACATTTTAATGATACAAATAAACATTCTATAAGTTGTCCACGGCATGTAGATTTCAGGTTAACATTGAAAAACATCATCAGAGTTTTGGGTGCATAAAAAAGTCAAATGATCCAAGTTTAGGTCTGATTCTTCAATTTCCATATTAATGACTTCCAGTATGTATTCTGCAGGAGGCTGCATATTCCCGTGTGGGACTCGGTGCAGCGGGGTGTTAACTCAGAGTGCTTTTAAAGTGTAAGTGTAGTTCCAGAGGTGGTGGAAGTGTCGAGGCTGTTGTTATAGTTACTGTTGGCTGCTAAAGCTTTATAGTTAGTTACAGCTAAAAGGAGAGCGAACACATTAGCTGGATCCGCTGCCCTAAAGTAGCTAACAGGTTTAATAAATACTCTTTTAAATCCAGGAAGTGAAGAATGACAGAATCTGTCATTTTAGCAAAGTAGCACAAATGTGTTTACGCTCTAGTGGCCGAAGTAATAAGTAGGGGACGTTGTTTTATAGTGCACATGCAGAGGACGTCGTGAATATTTGTATCCAAAACACCTCCATCCAATAAACCTGTTCAAATAAGACAACAATGAAGCAGCAAAGGGTGGACTGCACCATTACTGTAACTGTGACAGTCTAATGAACACAGATCAGCGCTGATCGCCACACGCAGCTACAGTGAACTGATCAGCGTCCTCAGAGAGTTGCTGGAATCTGAAGCACATTAGTGACAGACTGGGATATTATTTCTCTGCGCCACATTTGAATTCCTCGCCTGTAGTTTGGAGGGAAGCCTTTGCTCTGCAGCTCGTGCTCTGAAAATGTGTTTTTTTCTTTATCTGTGTGCGATTGTTCTGCCTTCAGTGTGCAACATTTACACTTTGGATGATTGCAATCAGACGTCAAACAAAAAGAGCAAATCGCACTCAGATGCCAATCTTCATGGGGCTGTTTGCACTGTACTGTCATTAGTGCAATATCTTTAGTGACTTTAAGACAAATGATGCACAATTCATGCGGACGCAATCCACTTTGTCTCGGAGCAGAGAGAATAAATGGTGCACCGATGTTTTTAAAGATGAGTTAACTGAGAAGCAACTCTCACAACAGTTAACATGTCACAACAAAAGTCCATCAAGTGTTTTACCCCCCCTCCAAAAAACAAAACAATCAACCTATAATGATCTTACGTTACAAACAGCAGTGTTAGCTGTTAATCAGCAGGAGGTTGTTGGTGCCACAGTGACGTGAGAGTTCACATCTTATAACAGAATCATTTGCAGGGAAAGACATCACTTCTCTGGATGCCCTGCTGTGCATAAAGAGCAAGTCATTCATTACTGTCACCCTGAAAGTACGGAGGCCTGATTGCTAATGTGCGGGACACAATCACCATGTAAGCACACAGATATCCTGCAACACCCAGCCTCCTCTACGCTCAACAATGGAGTATGTTGTTTAATGTATGCTCTTGACTCGTCGTCTTCTCTCTGACTAATGCATGTTTTTGCTCTTTGGTACAAAACGCTGATGCATTTGTTGGAAAACTCAGATTAAAGATGTGATCCTGAGGCAACTGCACTCTTGCACCCTGTCGACGCTCGCTGGAGTCTGACAGGCATGTAAAATATCTGTTTACATCATAGCTTGACAACAGTGCGCTGACATCTCCATTTCCCATATGACCGCATGAAATAACCCTGTCAAAAATATATTACAATCCATACTTATGATATTTTGCTCTCTTCAGTCACACAAGGTCGTCGGGGTGGGGACGCGCTACAGCGGGGAGCCTTTGGTGCAATTTCGATGACGTCAATAATCATTGACAGTGAGCACAATTTCCAGGCGTCATTTTATCATGGTGGAGGAGATGGCATATATAAATCTTTTTTCTGCTTGACTCCATGAACCATGCACCACTTTTTCAAAGAGAAGAGAGAAAGAAAAAGAAATTCCCTTAACAGCATCTGACTCTGTGAGCTTTCAGTCAGCGTGTATTAGATTTATCACTTTCTTGTCCCTACACCTTGTTGATGCCTCAAGAGTACGACTACATCGGTATGAGGGGAGGCTAAACTGTGACTATGACATCTTTCTTGGTGCATTATCTTCACACTCAATCTCCTTGGGGTAGATGGAGTGCACAGAGGAAGTGCTTCCACCGGTAAGTCCTAACATGTAACCAGACATTGCTTTTAGGGGTCGGCTGTTAACAGGGTTGACAATGCTCTTTTATAGCCTTCAGATTGAATATTCCCAGAGTCTCCCGCTGCAGAGGCCATGTCATTACAGCTGATAGCTCCATTATTTTTTGAAAGAGTTGGCAGGACTTTTTATGTTTTTGTATTTTCCCTTGCACTTAATGGCTGTCAGTGTTCCTTACCTTAAGTGGTCCTACTTTCACAAGGACATTTTTGGTTATGGCACGATAGCTTGTGTTCTGTGTGGTCGCTTTTGTATCCAGATTCACGTATTACAGATTACTGAGGACATAAAAGCCATGACTGTGTGAATATAAGGAGCTTTGGAATCTAATTATATATAGACAAAATAAATGGATTTCACTCATAACTTAAGGAGGCTCAAAAAGAAGGTGTTGTAAAGTGCAATATGGTTCTTTTTTTAAAGATTTCATTATTGTAAATAAATGAAATGGCACTCGTAGAGCCCAGACATCCGCCAAGACCAATGGTGCATTAATGTGCTCCTCGGATGTTCCCATCTCTCGAGTTGAGAAGTCGTTCTTTCGATTTCAGTATGTTCATGAGCTGGAAATTGGAAATTGGAACAACATAGACACTACAAAGAAGATGTGATATCTGTTTCCGACTTGTTGTTCCAACTTCAGGACGTCCAGAGAGATTTTCCCAGTGAGGAACACATTGTTCAGATTATTCAGACATCACATGAATGCAGCACAAATGCCCAACCTAGCATTGTTAGTGGAAGTGAAACGTAGTTTTCATATCTGCCTTGTGATTCCGATTTGCTCCAAAATGTAATAGATTGGCTAGATGGCCCACGTTACACCTTTCCACAAAATCTTTAGAAAATCGGACGAGTAGTTTTCTCGTAACCCATCTGAAAATATCACCTCCTTGACGGGGATAATATTTATAAAATAAATAACCACATGAATAAATGATTTTAAAGAAATAAATGAAACAACATTTTTCATCATTCCTATTTTAATAATAACATAAAAGCTTCTTGGAGTTCATTTTTATTTTGTTTCTTTTGTTTATTTCAAAATTACCTTTTTCAAAAGTCTGTTTTTATTTCATAATGTCATTTTTAATGACTGCGGTGTTGTCATGGCCCGCTCACCTTTCAGCTAATCACATGCCTGCTGCTTCTCTTCGACCAATAAACTCAACAACTACCAAACTTAGCCAGTTAGCTCCTGTTAGCTCCTGTTAGCTCCTGTTAGCTACAGTTAGCTCCTGTTAGCTACAGTTAGCGCCTGTTAGCTCCTGTTAGCTCCTATTAGCTCCTGTTAGCTCCTGTTAGCTACATTTAGCTCCTGTTAGCTCCTGTTAGCGCCTGTTAGCTCCTGTTAGCGCCTGTTAGCTCCTGTTAGCTCCTGTTAGCTACAGTTAGCTCCTGTTAGCTCCTGTTAGCGCCTGTTAGCTCCTGTTAGCAACAACAATGTTGATTCTGCATCCACCGCCTGCAGGCTGCTGCTGTACACATGGTGCCAGTAACATGTATTCAGCTCGCTCGTGGCATGTGCATAGTTTTGCCGGGCCATGAGGCAAATTGTGTATTTGGGCGACATCGGTTCCAAAAGAGCTGTTTCATAAATAACTGACATCTATGTTTAATGACAGAGTAGAAAATACACTGTGCCAAATTGCTTTGACTTTCCTTTATTCTGTCCGCTCTGCCTCTTCAATCCTCCATGTTTCTGCTCCAGATTACTTCCTGAAGGAGGAGTGGAGAAGCTTGAGGATCCACCCCTGGTCGTCCAGACCCTGCACTTTCTTCTTTAACTCTCTAATCAGAGAATTCAGCTGAATGGAGAGGACTGAAAACACAAAGTACTCCGGGCCCTAGGATGGTTGGGAAATAAACTTTCATCGAGCGTCAACTGAGGATGTGTTTGATTCTGTGAGTAGAAACAAAATGATGTGACATATTATGACAAAACTATGTGCTCCATATCAGACATTTGTTCTCAAATAAAGATTAAAGCAATAACAAACACTACAACAATCAATAATACATTACAATAAATATGAAATTCTGCTTTCTTCACATCATTTTGTGACTTTTCTACCTTCAATAAAATAAAAAGAACCAGAAAAACTCTCTTCACGCTGAGAACATTGAGGATTTGGGTTTTATTCCATTATATCAGTCTTATGAGTTTCCCTGAGAATAAACAAAGATGTATTAATGTTAGAGTTTCTCTTTAAAGCAATCAATGCATTTTGAAAGTATAATTACAGCTGATACAAAGAGCTCTTTTACCCCCTCCACACAAGCTTGCCATTTAGAAGCTTCATAAGAAGCTTTACAAGTACAATTACGTGTATTAATTGGCTCCCTGTAAGAATAAATGAGAATGACAGGGTAATTAAAAGTTGTGGTGGTAATTTCCCTAAAGATAATATACTATACAGTACATTCAAAGTCATTTGTTAATTGCTGATTTATCTCTCACCTTTAAAGAGGTTGCAGGGGTTATAAACCTTGAACGCCGTCGATGGTTTGACCATCTTATAGCCTAGAAATAAGAATAATAAAATCACAAAAAGGAATTGGAATATATGTATGGATACAGCCCCAAGTACATGTCTTAAAAAGTATTTTATAGTGAGGAAATGTGCAGAAATTATATATTTCGAGGTCTGTCCAACTTCCAGAAATGCACCTGGGTTCAGATACGGGATAAAAAAGCTAAATACTTAATATTGAATGATAGAGAAGCTCCGGATAACTTAAATATGAGCATTACAAAATGATCACCGGGAGCTGCAGCATCACTTCATTTAAAATAACCCTATAGACATGTCAAAGTAATGACTACTATGGATTTTGTGCAGGACGGATGATACACACAGTGCAATATGTAGTGCTGTTTCCTAATTCAAGAGAAATGCTGTTTTAAAACAACAGAGACGCACAGATAAAAACCTTTCCACAGACTCGGGGATGCGATGGGACTCTGGGACCCGGTGGTGAGCGGGCCTGCATAGAAAACACTGAGTTTACCTGCTGCCTTTAGCTAGATAAATGATAGCAGTTTGTTCTGCGCTGCTCATTAATGTATGGCAGAATAATTCACAGTTATAGTCATTTTAAGAGACAATAAATTACATTAACGTGGCAATCCTTAAGATTTCAATCGTGGCTGAGAGGTTGGAGGTGTCCAGCCCGCCGCCTGCAGCTCTTCATCTATCAGCTCACTGTTGCTGCTCCGGACTCTTCCATTACTTCCTGCAATATTTCAAACTGATCCACTGTCAAAAAACAAATGCAGAAAATGACTGTTTTTTGACATTTGTGATGAAGAATAGCAGGTCAGTGTCAGCAGCCTTAATCCTTTAATACACGGCACTCTGGTGTGTTGCTACTGTCTCTTACAGGGAAGTGTTGCCAAATGTACAAGTGCGAGAACACAGTGTGTATTATAACACTATACAAGCTAGGCCAAATGAAGAGTAAAACCCCCTGCGTGTGTGTGTGTGTGTGTGTGTGTGTGTGTGTGTGTGTGTGTGTGTGTGTGTGTGTGTGTGTGAGAAATGTTTGCATGGAGACAGAGTCACTGAGCACATTTTACTTCCCAAATCCTAAACACAGTTTGTTGTAGAGTCCATTCCAAACCCCTGCTCCACGCCCGGTCAGAGCATTATGTTGAAGTCAGATATGCCAGAGTTTTGTGTTTTTTTTTCCCCGTGTTATTTAAAGTCTGCCAAGAGGTACACAGAGGGGAGTGTGTGTCATCAACGCTGAGTCCAGAACCACTTGTTTCACACCATATAACCTGCCACCCCCTGCTGTGTGTGCTGATCCAGCTACAAAGCACCTTCTACTCGGCTGCTGCACCGAGCACTTCAGACGCTCTTTTGTGCCGACAGTCATCAGACTTCAGACCGTACAGAGCTTCCTGCCCCACTGGCCCCGGCCTCAGCCAGCCGAGAGGCTGCAGAAGCGGGATGCGTGCACTCGCTGACAATCACGGACTCTTTATGCTCAGGGCGACTTTTTCCACAGCTCTGCTTACATGAGTCATATGCCTTTAAACTGTGTTTGTGATTTTTTAAATGTACTATCATATTTTCTTTGTATGGAAAGCCTGTGGTTGTAGAATGGAGTGAATCGTCGAGGGAAGTGTACGTACACCCCACCTCTCGTGTGCGTGGCTTCCTGCAGAGCTGATAATGAGAAAGGAAAAATATGAACACACAAGCACTTTTTTTTTGCAAATGTTTAGCAATTTTCTCCCCTTATGGTCTTCCTCTGTGTACAATATATTACACCTGCATACGCATATATGGTCACCTTTTTTTCTGTCATAAAGTGTATTGAGTGTAGAGCATCATATTCCTAATTACTGCTGCAACACAAACACTAATGAATGTTTCACAATCATCCGACCTATAATGTCAAGGTTGTAAGAATGAACCATATTTACTGAAGCATTACATTTAAATGTAACGGTAAAGAAACTACGAAATGACTCTGGGTCGTCCGTTAACACGTGGACATGAGAAATGTGTTGTCTTCTGTCGGTATCCGTCATATTTACCGTCTTCCGGGGACGTTCTGCATGCAACTGGCTGCTTGTGCAGATTACCTCTGCAAGTGTCATGCAGAACGTATTCTGATAGCTATCCCATTTGCTCTGAGAAGATTCCCCTTTGTTTACTTAAAGCGCATTTCTTGGAGTAAATATTTACAGTCAGTTAATAACTGGAGGATGTGATTGACGTGCACCATTTAACACTCCTCATTTGATGCTTCCATGGTTCGTTGCAGGCATATGATGAGTTTGATGTAAAATGTCAATGGCACTGGCAACTGCTTTTCACCACTGCTGAATGATCATATTACATTTTAAATATCACCTGTGGTACCGGTTGGCAGACCAGATTTAATGTATAAAGGTTCTTATTTTAGCCATTTACGATATCTGCAATATAGTGCGCTGGGTCGCAAATTCATATATTTTTTTTTAAATATGTGACATTTCTGCATTAAAATGTCTAAAAAAAGACTTGACTTGTGTTATATATTTTGTTGCATTGTGTTCTTACATTATCCCAAATGTTCCCTACGATTGTCAAACACAGAGAACCCAGAGTTACTCAAGGTAACGGTCCCTTTGCACATGTGTCAGCGTTGAGGTTTGTATACTAGAAGCTGTCATGAATTGACTTTTATCCCGTTTTAAGCAACAATTTGACGACACACTTTTCAGATCTTGGTCGTTTTTAACAATTTTGATGATGTTTGGGGGGAAGAAATCATAAAGAATAATGTTAATGAGTGTACTCACAGGTATAGAAGTACATGTGTGTGTATGTATGGTGTATATACATTGAGACAAAAACAGTAAATGAGCCAGCATCAGTCAATTCAATCCATATTCAAAACATTCAAAATCACACACAACATACATAATATTAAAAACCCTCCATACATACACAAACCACAATGCACCCGTTGCAAAGAAGAACTTCTCCTCCTCCAGAGACCGTCTGATCCGAGCAGCTTTTGGGAGGATTTAGCGGTGCAGCAATTATGCATTTCTCTCCCTTATGCAATCTGCACATACATTTATACATAAGGTTGCTTATCACTGCCTCACATAGGTGCAATTACGCTGACAAAAAAACCCATAAACCATAAAGTCTTAGCACACAAAATAACTCCCTCGTAGCATCATTGTAAATGACTGTAAGTCTGTTTACACCTTGTGAGCTGTAAGTCACACCTGAGGGTTACCGTGCGACTGAAACACCTGAAACCCTTGTCTGGTGGATAGATGATAGATAACTACTGCATGCCACATGTACTGTATCTGTAAGGGATAAAAGTTAAACATGTTCACAGCTGTCATCAGGACTTCACCCACTTTCCCCTCTTTGCATCCCACAGAGCTTTAAGCTTTAAGCGATGCAGCGAGTGGGAGTTTTTTTCTCACTTCTTGTCCTGGAATATTTGAATTTTTGAGTTAACCTTTCTGAGCTGATATTTTTCTAGATGAAATATTATTCATCTCAGCAGTTGAGAATGTGCATGACAAGTCAATAAGAAAGTAAAAGAAGCTGAGTGCATCAAAGGGCTGAGATCCTCCCTCATGCTGCTGGAGATATGGTAAAGAGTGTCAACTGCACAGCAACAAGTCATCTTACCTGGAAAACGGAACCAATTATCAGTGCCTTCCAAAACGAGCTCCTGTACGACTGACACGTCCATCGCTTTCTGATCTGCCACATGGTTAAAGTTATAATAATGTATCTAATAATGATGTAAAAAGCATTTGAAAGGGGTTACTAGTAGAGATGAACCTACAGATATGTATAATCAGAATCTGCAGCTCTCCATTTACGGCACTATATTGAGTTTCAGCTCGTCGTTTAGCCGTTCGACCCAAAACTTTAAAGTCTTTCTTCGCTCAGACAAAGTTAGCGACTAGCTGGTGAACACAGAGAAGCATTTAGCAGCTGAAGAGTCAGATATTTCTCTTAAATACGGCTTCAAATGAATATGCTGGATGTTTATACGAGCAAAAAAGAAATCTGCACATGTTGTGTTCACCCCGTGTTTCTGCTTCTGAATGAGTTAATTATTCCTGCAACTGCAAGAGGCTGCATGTTTCTGTTGATGTCTATCTCCACTCATTAGCAGAAAGACCAGTCCCCTCACCATGATGAACATAAAGCATCGTTAGCATACCAAGTACCTGTCTCAGGGATTACAGGTGTGGTTGCATGACGCATGTTGATGTAGTGCGTGACCTTGACATGAAGGAACCAGATGGCTCAGCACAAATAACCGAACAGAGGTCGAGCATATGTTTGTGTCATGGTCTGACCTGGAGGCAAGCCAAGAACAGGAGATTTATACAGAAATCCCTTCTTCTTCTCTTCCAAGAACGTCTCAAACTAAAGGAGGATCTTACAAAAGCAGAGTGAAAGAGAAAGAACTGTGAGGAATCGTTACGTTCAGAGGCTTTTCTGACTTCTTCACTGACGATTTTGCAGCAAAGATCCAACAGAAGACTCTTAAATGCTGTTTAATCATGTTGTGGTCATGTTAATGTGGAACACAGACAGAGGTATGTTTGACAGCTACTCATTTATATTCATGGCTGCAATAATATCAATGAAAAAAAAAGAAATGTATGCAATGTTTTGACTCCAGCTGATGAAAATAAGTATTATCTTTTGGATTATAGTCATTTCCAGACTAGATGTGGACACGAGAAGTCAAAGATGTTCAACTAAATGGTTATAGAAACCTGCAGATGACGCCATCACAAGACATTACCTCCACTTTAAAAACTAGGTGACGTATCGTTTTAATTCCTGTGCTGTTCATTTCCTACCATTAACCTGAATCGTATCTCGTTAAGGGGTGACTAAGGACACACGTATTATTGTGGGGAAAGAGGAGGTGGTTTACATGAAATGATAAATTTGTTTACTTGCAAAAAAAAAAGGTGTGAGAAAGCAGTAAGTGGAGACTTTTGCACTGTCAGCACAAAGACGAATATTGCTTGGCAGGTGCAACAAGGGGTGAGAGGGCTAAGGCCTGAAGCGTTGTGGAGAAAGGTAGCGTTGTCATCAGGGAGAAGAAAAGTGGTGGTAGATCAAACACATTCACGGGAGCAGGTAGCCCAGGTGTGCTAAAGCAGTGTCTCAGGAAAAGCAGGGTCAGTGGGTGAAAGGAGAGAATATGGAGAAGAGACTCAGCTGGAGAGAGCTGGGAAGAAAACTGCATTGAGTTAATGAGAGGTGCAGCTGTATGATGTCTCACTTTCTCCCCAAAACCTAAACTCGCTACTGGATCCATTGTGTACAGACACAGTTACATTCAGAAATAAACACTTTCCTTTATTCATGTTTATCCAACTAAAACAGAAGAGTCTCTGTGTGTCTGAGAGATAGTCGATAGATAGATCGTCGGCTAGATGGCAACCCTCCATTTGCATAATTTAACATAAGTGAGTAAAATCGAAAGTTTTGCAAATCGAGGGTTATCATCTGGACACAACCCTTACTTACCCACAGGGCCAGGAGCATACATAAGACATTATTTTGTTGGGTAACTGCTTATTTTAATAAAGGGTTCAAAGGTAGAAAATGTTTGTTGTGCTGCCTGGGAGAAAGTGTAGGCTAACTGTATCGACAACGTTCGCTAATGAGCGAGCTACTCACTAGCTTGCGAGCGTCAACACAACACAACACCCCAGTTAAGCTAGTAGCCTCGGCTTATTAGCACAGCATCATGTATTGACACCTTAACAAAAGTCTCTTTTCAAAACAAGTTACCTGGAAACATTAAAAAAATCAGCCGGCTCGGATGCAGAATTTCGAATTAACCCGTAAAGCTAGCATTAGCTTAACTAGCTAGCTGACGAATGAAAGCTGCTATCTACAGTTGTCATTGTCGTCTACCGGATGATTAAGCAGTGTTGGTAAATCTTTAAACGGTGCGCCATGTGCTGTGCAAGACCGTAACACTGGACATGTGTAGCAACAGCAACCAGGGTGACGGAGCTTAGTGAACAGTCTGTTTTTGTATAGTCTTACAACTCGAAATGGGTTAGCATAGCTTATGGATTACTTGGAGCACCAGCAGAGTAGCTTCTACAAGAACGTTATCTGTATTCCTGCGCTCCTGACTCTCCTCACTCCTCGTTCTGAGACAACATCAATTACGTAACGTAACTGCACACCCACATCACCTGTCAGATCGCTGTCTCGTTGTTTCAGAGTTTGTTTTGACGGATGACGTGATGAGCTGTTGATTGAACACGGTACTTATGTAAAGATATTGTTGCACAGCATGCAAATTGAAGTAAATAAATCTACATAGGCCTATGCACAAAGGTCTGTTAGACTGTGTGATGAATGAAATAATATTTATCCTTTATTATACTTTGGCAATTTGTGTTTCATAGCTTAGTGGCCACTGTGGCCACAGGGGGTAATTAGAGGAAACAGCACGTTTGATTTCTTGAAATGATCTTGAATCAGTTGCTATAAAGATATCATCCTTTCAATATAAACACATATTGTGTTACATAGCTTTGTCATAATGATAATAATGATTTTTTTTAAAGGACATTTTCATGGGACTGTTTCCAGGTGAAAATAGAGTTAGTGTTTTGCTGCTTTTAATTCAATTATTAAACAATTCAGAGCATGACAAGTATGTGTCCCGGGAACCGTTAGGTAATTGTTTAATAAAAAGGAGGAACCCTGAGGCAAATAGAAATTAAACTTCACAGCTAAGGTGTTTCTGCCAGACACAGTGATTGATTACTTCTGCTCACACACGTTGACACGTCTACACTGTTGTGAAAAAGGTTTTATGGTTAATTAGTTTTTCAGAACAACTCCTGATTTTATTTAGATGATGGATAAGAGAACACATTAAAACATCTCTTGACATGAGGGAAAGGTCGAGTGATTCGACACCATGATATCACAGTTACATTGTACATTGTATTTAGTTTTCCCATCGTAAAGCGTTGCTGTTATGGGAAACACTTCCTCCGTCACAGTTTAGCATTCGAGTTCTTTAACCGTGAGAAACACGTTTTATGCTTTCCCTCAGATGTTACAAGAAGGTATTGTTTTTAATGATCTATAATTGTTCATGACTCACCACATAAAGCGAGTGAACCACCTGAGCTTTACGTGTTTCAATAGAGATGTTCTTGCTTTAATTGTGTGAATTTACATTATTTAACATACTCCAAACAAAGTACAACTGCTCTTACATATATTTAAAATGATTACTTCAATTTAGAAGCAAATCCCTCCTCATAAGTTATTCATGTGGAACTCATTCTGACAAATCAGGGTCTCAGCCGTGCAAACATTGTCTCTCCAACATGTGACTCATCGCTTGTTACACCTGACATGTGGAGAAAACTCAGTTTTTTAATAAGAGAAATAATATAATCATTTGTTTTTCTTGAAAAATGCACTTACATGTAAGACATATTCCTCCTGTTGTGATATTAATAAAGTAGTCACACTAATTACAGCTGCAGCCATGTTGGTGCATCGTTCCAGGGCTCGTTCCCTGGAGCTGTCACATACAAAGCTTTTTATTTATTTATAAGTGGTTGCAAGAATGCATCCGTGTTCAAGTCCAGGAAGATAGAAAGGAGCGGGCCTTTTAATCCACCGCGGACCCACTTCACCGACCTCTAACAAAAAGCAATAAATGCACGACACTGATGAGGAAGGGCTGTAATCCAGTTTTTATATGAACCTTCAAAAGAAAAGCTGCGTGCGGTTTGAACGTTCTTTTCATGCTCATCCATCTTCTAGAGGATCTATTTTTAGTGATGCTCATTCTTTCTTTCGCATTACTTGCCCTTCATGAGCAGTTTAATTAGTGAAAAACAACACAAGCAACATCTTAGAGCACGAGAAAGAGCAGTTAACACTGAATCAGAGAGACTTGGCTCCGGCTGAGACAAGAGAGGAAGATCATAGACGTGTCAGCCTATTTATATACATGCTGAGAATCATGAGTTAGAAAACATGAGCTCAGCTGTTGATACACCTTGAAGGAGACTACAAGTGTGGACAGAGCAGAGCATATGTTAAGTTATTGGGACTAATATGCATTGACTGTTTGCACACTTAGAACAGTGTGCTGTGAATCTGTCTCTAAAGCTGCCACTAATTTCACATTTTGAATTGTTGGAACACTTTTCTTGCGATATCCTGTCTGCGTGCTGTTTTATGACATCTGCATGTGTGGAGTTTCTTTATTCCATGTGTCCATTAGGCTCAGCTTTATTGATCCTCCGTGCTCCTTTCCAACATAAAATTGAACCGGCCATCTTGTGTGTAAGCTTACAGAAGCCGCTTTACCGCTAATGAGCTGACGGGTACATTTCAGTCTATTTATTTTTCATAATGTAACCATGACAACAATTGTAAAACTCAGTTGCACATTAACACTGCATTGATCCTGAATCCATATCTAGTTCTACGCACTGCCAGAAAGTGGGCCTTTTGTTCTCTCTCTCCACACACACACTCACACACACACACACACACACACACACACACACACACACACACACACACACACACACACACACACACACACACACACACACACACTCAGTTTGTCTGATTGAAGCTGCCTGGCCACAGTATTTGTTGAGAGCCTGGTCTGTCATTCATGTTTTGTGTGACCTGAGGGAGGACAGAGTTCTCCAAACTGCAGCAGCACAATAAATTTCACAGGAGGAATTAAGTTGCTGTCTTGGACTTCTTTACTTTCTATATCTTCACCCTGTCGGAGGTGCCACTGATAGATGCCAGCAATACTCACCCAATGCAGTTGCAATTCTGCGTTAGACTTTTGTTTTCTTTATGGATGTGGTTGGATACAATATGCATTTATCACAACACATGTGAAGCTTATGTGCTGTAGTTTTAGCTTAATGTCAAAGATGTCTGTGAGCACAGTAACGCTCAGATCTATATACGCAGTCTATGGTTCAGATACAGCGTTAATCATAGGAGCAGGCAGACACAGGTGTACTGTAGGTGAGACTAAAGCACATGCACATTTTGAAGTATTGCATTAGAAAAGATGGAAACAGCAAAATTCGATCAGACTTTCTTAATTGATAAAAATATCTCCGTCTGTCTCTCGTAGGTAGAAGGTCAGAAGCCGACTTGTTTTGTTTTTACTTCTTCTACTGCAGCCACGCAGGCCTACAGCGCCAACATCTGACAAAAGCACGCTGTAGTCGAGTCATGTCCCGTCAGATTATTTAACGTTATGTCATGTATTTATATTATAGTTTAGTTCAGTGTTTAATGTCTCTCAGGTCACGTTATGTTAAGTTACCGTCTAGTGTCGTCTTGCACTTCCTGTTTTGTTTTGAAACTCACCTTTCCCTCTCGTTCCAGGTCACTTAACTTCCTGCCTTTGTGTGTTTTCCCGCTCTGTGATCGTCTGCCCCGCCCCTGATTGTTGCCACCTGTGTGCCCTTACCTCATGTATAAATAGTCCTGTCTCCCCTCGTCTTGTGCCAGTTCGTCTTGTTAAACTAGTCAAGTGTATGTTTGTTGTTAACGGGTAAGCTTTGGATTAAAAGGTCTTTATTTGAAGGTCACTTTTTGAGTCGGGTGTTTAGGATCCTAAGTCGAGTTTATTCGGCTTCGTATTGACTTGATGTATCGGCCGTCTTGAAACAAAATAAACACCAGAAGCGTCAGAACGACATGAGCAGCATGGTGTGCACCCGCAGCTTCACTTCATGCTTTAAGTCTGCCGACAGTTTAACCTCTCTGACCTTTGCTCATTTTAAATCCACTTACTAAGTAGTTCCACCGCAAGTCCTGTGACCTGCACGGCTGAGAATTCCCACAGACATTTTTCTTTGATTTATTTCTCACAGCGCCCTCTCTATCTAAAACTGTCTAATGAAGATAAATCAAGCTCAACAATACAACAAAACCTAATTCAGATATATGTTTCCCCAGGTCTGCGGGGAAATTACTGCTCTTGTGACACATCATTTTAGCCCGGCGCTTGGATTCGTGAAAGCATCTTAATGTGGACATTAACATTTGAACCCTAATGATTCTGTGCAGAATGAGCTCATCAGGACATTAGACACTGGGGAGACCCCTTCAAGTGGCTTACATTACTGCTGTCATCTGTTTAGTGTTGGAGGAAACAAGTGAGGAGGTGAAACGTCTAATAGTTGTGCAGCGACTCTGAAAGTGTTACACCAATAATATAACACTGACACCATCCTCCTGCTTTATGGCTGCAACATTGTGTTACACAAACCAAAACATTTTCATATTTCCCAGGAGCTTTCCATTTATTTATCACTGTGTTTACTTGGCACAACATTGGTTCGTGAATCTTGTACCCATTGGGCTCATTTTGCTGCCAACTGTAAATTAAAATGTGTCCTTGACGGAATAGTTGGGATGTTTTTTGTTTATATATTATGTCAGGAATTTGTTATGTTGTAGAATTTAGTTCATTTCCTTGGCAGCAGAAGGAGCTCCAGCATGAATACAGAGACGCTCGCAGCTGCAGCGACAGCAGTACGGGTGTGTAATGTAAAACAGATTTTGCTAAATGGATTTTGAAATTATGAAGTCTTCCTTAAATTGACCCGCCCGGTGGTTAAACAATTGTATCGCTACTGTAATAGCGTTGGCATTGACCATGCAATATAGCTCTCACTAGCTCACACTTTGATTCCTCTTCAGATGAATGGAAGTCGATTCTAATATTTTGGAGCTGGAAATGAATTGTCCTCATGGAAATGTCTCTTTGTCTGTTATTTTCTCTTGATGCTTCAGCTTTAAGTCAAGTCAAGCGATTAAATGTAGCACCTGACAGGAAATATGGAACTATCTTCACTCTTGAAGTTTATAATCACGCTTTAGTTTTGTTGAAATATTCATTTTGACTCCGTCATGACACTTAGATTCGACCTTTAACCTGCAAAGACAGCAGAAGCTGCATCTTCAAACCCTGTTACTGCAGGCTACTTGCTTTATTTTGTACAGTATGTGTTTTAAGGTGATAGTGAATGTTAAAGTGCGGCTGATTTCCACACAGAGATTGACATTCAAATCTAGCAGCCCCCCCCCGTGCACAACAGCAGTTGTTATTTTCAAAGTTCAGCGGAGCTCCAGAGGCTGCAGGGTCTCTGTGATGCAGATGCAGCCATGCAGAACTTCACTTGGCACAACATCAGTTCATTCTCGTCTCCACCGGAGGCGTTTCCTTTGACAGATTAATTTAGATTATTCTTTTCTTTTATTTACCATTAAAGCATTTAACCCTTGACTGTTGTGTAGATAAAATAGATTTTCCCCAGAACATCTTAAATGACATAAGGGTTTGTTACGATAAATGACAATAAAGAATTAAGTACTTTTAATAAAGTGCTGGAAAGTTGCAGTAGTTCCTGAATATTTTGTCTTAGGAAAATATGGAATTATGGAAGTTTGATATACAGCATCATGTATGTAAATAATGCAGTTGTGATATTTTGAGCACAATGTGAAGACATGCACAAGCCAATCAAGAGTTTATTTTGATATTTAATGCAGTTCTAATTCAAAGGCAGGTTTCATATACAAACAGGTAAAACATCGTCTGCCTGTCGGTCCATGTCTCCCCTCCTGTTTAATGAGTTCAGCCAAGCTCCCTGCAGGTGATGACCCGAGACTCATGCATGAAACAGGTTTAAGCAGCCGGATAATTCAGATATAAAATAAGAGGTGCTCCTCCATTACTCCACAAAGTCCAAGCTGGAAGTCCCATCAGAATACAAACAACTTATCTGCGTGTTTTAAGATACTTTAAGGTCTGCGGTGAGTTGTTCTACACGTTTGTGAAATGTAACAATGCAACAGTGTCTGTGTTCATTGTGATGTTGTCTGATATGAGACAGAGAACTTTTTATCTGCAACTTGTTCTGCAGAGGAAGTGACTTCCTGAGTTCCTGGCGTAGGTCTCTGGAGGCAGCACAGGCCCCAGGGCTTGTCTTTGGGTTCCACTGGAGGAGGTGCTCCAGGGAGCAGGAGGGGGGGGGGGGAACCCTCGGCCCCCGTGGAAAGCCAGGAGGTAAGAGAGGAGAGACAGCGAATAACAGATCGCTACTTTG
The DNA here is from genome assembly GCF_900634415.1 of Cottoperca gobio. Taxonomy (NCBI): domain Eukaryota; kingdom Metazoa; phylum Chordata; class Actinopteri; order Perciformes; family Bovichtidae; genus Cottoperca; species Cottoperca gobio. The sequence continues at coordinate 2,695,451 of NC_041362.1, forward strand.
TTCCTAAGGAGTCTAAAGGGGAGCGGTAATGATAGTGTTATTTTGTGAACTACTTTCAGAACAAAGTTGTATGATGGGCGTCATACTGTAATGATGTGTGTGTGTGTCTGTGTGTGTGTGTGTGTGTGTGTGTGTGTGTGTGTGTGTGTGTGTGTGTGTGTGTGTGAGGCCACTCTTACTTCCAGTACTCTTTTTGCCAATTGGCATGAACACAAACACACACCTTTGCAGCCACACACTTGACCTCGATGCCAAATTTCAGACTCCTTGTGCCAAAACTGTGGGGACGTTTTGTAGAGCGATCGACAGAGTGACTAATGGAGCTGCTGGTCGGAGCTAAAACCATTGTGACAGCTATCGCAATGTCTCTAGAACTCAACTTAAAAAGGAAAGTCATCTGCTCTTGGCATCTTGTTTGACTATCCACGTCCTGGAAGAGTGTGTGAGTGCAACAACTTAACCCGCTGGCGCTGCACATTTAAAATAACACAAAGACGTGCTTTGTGCTGTTGACTTCGCTGCGCACCAGCGGTTCATGAAAATCACTATCAGGTGTTTCTGCTGGTAACTGATGCTATCGAGTTACACTTGTGATCCGTGGCTAATCTGCCGAATTCAACAGCAAACAAGAAAATCCAGAGACGTGGTGTCATAAACACCCGGCGTTACACGGCTTTTAAAGTGTCTGAATTATACACCTTGTGTTTAAAATGTTTACTGCCACAATCAATACAACAGGAAACACTTCCGGAGGGAAATGCAAGACATCAGAACATAAAATAAATGTTTCCTAGTTTTAGTTTTTGTTTGTGCAGTGTATGTGAATAGAATAAGCTATATGCTGCCGTCAACGTGCACTTTGTGAGGCGCTGTCATCAATTCTTTGCACTTATTTTTGTGGCGCCACAAAACCTGAGGTCAGAGGTCAGTGTGCAGCCTGGGTTTTTGGGAAATCGGCTGCACCAAGGGCATTAAGTGAAAATCTTCAGCAGTCTTGCAAATAATTCTGATTATTTTCTTTCTCAAACAATTTGGTGATTAAATGTTTGTTTTAAGTGCTGTAGGCTCAACGGGTAATCGTAGAGTCGGTGGTTTGATCCTCTTTTTAAAATGTCTTATTTAATTCATAATAATATGGAGAAAAGATTCTTCACATTTTAGGAGGAGATGTTTGGTATTTTTACTTAAATGAGAAAGTGTTGACAAAGAGAATCGCTACAACACAGTCAGTAGATTACAGACATGCATTGGGAGAAGACAAAAGGTGCTTATGCTTCTATTATTATTACATTAGATTTAAGTGAAGCAGGACAGATGGTATCTTATGAAGAGAAATCCCAAATGTTCTGTTCACACATTGTTTGTAATAAAAGATATTAGTGCACAGACGGCCATATGGGCCAAATACATTATATATAATGAGTCACAACCGGCCTCTCTATTGTATAAGGTTCTTTTTGTTTATCATCAGCTCTCCCACTTACGATTGGTGTGATTCTGAAGGCCGACGAAGAACAACTATGATTGGTGTTGGAGGCAGGCAGAGCTGAACTGGAAACCATGGCAACACCGTGCTTGCCTCTCTAATCCCTTGGCCCTGCCAGAGAGTAGACAAATACCTGCGCAAGCCCCGGCCTATTCAACACCTGCATAAAAGAAAACCTTCCCAATCTGCACGATATGAAAATACACCAGGGAGGAAGTGTTGTCCTCCAGTATCTCTGTATCACACACCGCCGCAGACAAACAGGTTTGGCTTGTTGCTTGCATCCTCGTCTGTCGGTTTAATTCTTCTTCTAATGCATAGACAGTGTGGTGTTACCAGATTTTATTGTTTTTCCTCCAATCAAATTGAATAAAACAGCATTTATGTTCGTGACATGTTGAGTTCATCTTTAAAGTCATGCACGTGGACGATGCATGTTCATTTAAGCATGCATAAATGTTGTAATAATCTGATTTACGCGAATACATTTCAAACAGATGAATTAGTTTATATCTTGTTTGTCTTTCACTATTATTTCCCCTCTACATGTAACAGAGCTGCATATATAATATGTATATGCATCATCCTCTTATGGTTCTTTTAACGTTTTGTGTGCTACTGTATTTTTTATGCTTTTTTTATAGGGTTTTTATGTTACATTCTACCTTTATGTACACAAGACGCCGTACAATAAGCACCTGCTGTAAAGAAGAAGCTTCTTGTAACTTCCTACACACAGAAGACAGTGTGTGTGTGTGTGTGTGTGTGTGCAGTGGAAAGGTGAAAGCTGTAGCTGGTCGACCGTTTAGGATGCACAATTATCAGAATTTGTAACCGTTAATTAAAAATGTTTATTTAAAGGTGCAGTCTACGGTGTTATATCACAGCACAGATCCTGTTGATGGAATATAAATGAGACCGATAAAGCAATATTTTAATGGCTATGTTTAATTGGCATGGAGAAGCTGATTTTGTGAGAGTTTTATCCAGTCACATGTATCTTTCATATTGTGCTGTAATCAGTGAACCTGAAACTCATTGTAATATCAAAGACAAGGGAAGAAAAAAGAAAAAAGGGTTGCTTCTCGACTCTCTCGTCTTAAATTGATGTCCTTGAACTGTTTTTTTCAAAGTCCATTATTCAAGATGGATAGTGGATAATGTGATGGACTGTGTAATTACATCTGTAATAAATAATTACTGCAAAATGGTGCCGTTAAGAAAATCGATTTGAAATTCAAATGAAGAAAAAAAAGGTGAGATTGTTTTACATGACCCTCCAGTGTCGCCGCAGCAGCCAGCCATGAAGACGGGTGTCACAACAAAAGGGTTTTGGAACAGGCATTTAGAGCGTCATTCTAAAATAGTTTAACAAAAACCTGTTTGACGCAGAAGTAAATTGTTATTTCCTGTATTTGTATTCTATGTGTGTACACATACACAAAGACCAGAGACTGTCTTGCGATAGGATTACACCAGCCGCTACTCCAAATTGGGCGAGATGCGTAAAGTGGACAGTGCACCCTTCCCCGCTTTCCACCCCCTTCTTCCTGCGCCCTCGCTCGGACAACGCCGCTCTTCGAACTCAACCTTCATTTTGAACTCGACTACGCTCCTGTGAAGTTTCGTGACTGCATCTTGCACGTGTGTGATGCTAACACGATGACACGACAGACACAATATGAACACCTGGCAAAGTGCTGCTACACCAGTAGCACATTCTGCTATTATGGACACACACACAGACTCACAAGGTGAAAACAATATCAGCTGGTAACTAATGGAGATGCATCACCAACTTGCCCACTGATGTTGTTAAAGAGCTAAAACAGTAGATTGCATCGAATCATTTGTTGACTACTGCTTCGAGAGGAGACAAAGACAGCACACTCCCTCCCACTTCTCCCCCCTCCTGCTTGTCTCTTGCAGTCACAGCTCTCACAGTTTGCAGAAGAAGACAGCCAGAGCCTTCGGTGTGTGTACTACGGGCCAACCACCACAGTGCGTACCATCTGCTGCCAAACTTGGCGTGTCACCTGCAACATCTGCTGCTAGACCTCTTTATGGGTGACCCTCAGCTAAAGAGGGTGCCACCTCTGCCTGGCCACGTCCCCCTGTTGTGTTGGACCCCACAGCAGTGTTACCTTCCTGAACAGGTAACTCAGCGGCGTCGTCACCTCGACCCGCCTCATCTCCAGGCCTCATCTCAGTCTGTCTGACCCTCTGACTTTCACAACCTTACGCTCACTTTCCGACCCCTCGGCACAGAGCTAAGTAAGCACAATGAAAAGACACTGCGTCTGCACTGCGTCTGCACTACGTCTGCACTACGTCTGCACTGCGTCTGCACTACGTCTGCACTGCGTCTGCACTACGTCTGCACTACGTCTGCACTGCGTCTGCACTACGTCTGCACTACGTCTGCACTGCAGCGCGTTTAAACTCTCTCTCTGCTGTGTGTCCGGGACGTTGATCATTTTCAGTGTTTTCACTCCAATCTTGGCGCTAGCAAAGTCAGGCAAGTGTGACGAATGAGACAGACACACTTATACTGACCTTGTGCACAGAGCATGCCAAGGAAGGCATGAAACCTACATGGACAGAACAGTTGTGACTTGCAGACTCGGTGTGTTTTTGTCGTAATCTTGGCGGTGGCGGCGGCGGCGGCGGCGGCGGCGGCAGGCAGGCAGGCAGGCAGGCAGAGGCACAACAGCTTTTTGTTTACCAATGTGGTCACAAGATGGTTTACAAGGGAAGCACATCCACCACTAATGGAATGAATAAAATGATTTATTTAGTATGTGCTTCCAGGATATTTGATATGCTTGGCTACGTTTAGCCCATAGCCTCATCATAATGAAACAGCAAGCAGTCAGAGTTGCAGCAGAGGCATCTTACTGGAAGAGGAGAGACAACTGTGCCCGAGGCTCAGTTAAATGATGCTCCTCGTCCACAGTCACACCCTCATTTCTCTTCTTGTCAATACAATTCTCAGCGACAGAGACGGGTGAAATATATCAAAACATTCACCTGATTACAAATTACAATTATGCTATTAACAAATGTCTCCAACTAAATAGTCATTCATAGATTTCATAATACTGCCTATTCATATTCATTCGTTTTAGATTCCAGTGCCACTTTAGTTACAAATGCTCAGATCTAGTTAATTCAATGACCTGTGAAATTCCTGGAGGATGATGTAGTTCTTAAACTACACGATATAATGTCTTCTTAATGTCACTGATATTCAAGGATTTCATTAATCACGTTACGCCGACATTTTGTGTGGTGAATACTAAATTCATTTCTCGGCATTAAAAGAAATGAAAGAAAGCTGCTGCAGAATCCCCCAATGACGTCTTCACCGTTCTGTTCTGGTTATTTACTGGTTGACAGAATTGTTTCCAAAGACTTTCAGGCATTTGTTTTTATGACTCTTGTTCCCTTGACTCTCTTCAATCTCACATGCTATTGACCTTTTTTTTTTTTTTTCTTTTAACTTGAAACTGAAAACAGAAGCTGTCGGGGAAATGATTCTGCTTTCAACCGTTGGTCTAGACATCTCACTGTCTTCTCTGGCTTAAATGAGCCAACAGTGTACCTCAGGGATCCATCTTTGCTCTTATCTCTGTAAAGCTCTAATTGGCCAAATAATTCCCAAATGCACATAACATCTAATTATAAAATATTGTGACTTTACATACTGGACGTCGACTGGAAATGTAGAGATTTAAAGCTGCTTGCACTGAAAAATATGCTACAAACACACTTCCACACCTGCTCAGCACTGAAGTATTAATGCAGCTTTATAACAAACTATTTAGAAAAATCACATTTGTTCTGACCTCCCAATCCCTGTTGTGTTTAGCCCTGGCCAACATCGCCGACCTTGCATCGACATCAGCGCCACAGGGAAAGCTCTCGTCTGGTCCGAGGTCAAAGCTGAGAACTATCGTCGGCCTTTGCCATCATGACACAGGGCTTCAAATGATCTGCCAGGCAACCTCAGGCTGTCACACGCTTTAGTTTTATCGTCTGGTTCGACGTGTCTTACACTGGATTTCACTCGCGCTGTGAATCTCCACTTCTCCTAAGACTAGACCGAGTCAATTTACTCTTATCTCAAACTGAAAAATAAATTAGAAGAATGTGACACTGTCCATTTTCAAAAATCAATACGGTGTTTGATCTATAGAGCATTGTGTTAGTTCAGGCAGAGCCCTGGCGTCATATTCATATCGGTGTGCAGGGCGAGCTTTACGGCCTGACCTTGCACGCCGTGCTGATACTCTCGTGCCGACATTTCATGCTGCTGCAGCGAAGAGTTACAAAACAAGTTTGTGTCGGACAGCAGCCATCTTTTGTAGAAATAATTGAGTTTGTCTTGTGTTTCTTGCAGCTGATGGTCTTGTTTCAAATTCTGTTTCCACATTTAATAGTGTTTCCTGCCGCGCTGCTTAGGGACGGGTTTAGTTTGTGGTCAGTCATCACAATTAATAAAGAAACACCAATTTTCCACTGATATTTATGTGGAAATACTTTTCTTAGTAAAATATATATGCATTCACATTTTCTGCTGCCAAACTCATTGCTAATGTGGCTCCCATCACATGGGAGGGATTTGTTTGCATGATACTATTTGCATGTTGAGCTGGTTATCATTAAAGTAATGATAAATGGACTGCTTTTATATGGCGCTTTTCCCATCTTTACAATCACTCAACAACACAGGTCATTCACCCATTCACACACATGCATACAGAGTCAGAGGCTGCCACACAAGGTGCACATCAGCTCGTCAGTAGTAGTGATAACCGTTCACACACCGTTGGCCATCGACATTGACCTGCTGACCGCAGGACTGGGGATCGAACCACCAACCTTCCGACCGCTCTACCTCCTGAGCCACAGCCGCCCAATCGACACACTGACTGGATGGATTTTCAACATGCCTGTTGCACAGACGAAGTTCACAATGGATAAATGTTTGCGATGTTGTTGTTTTGGGTGTTTAACTCGTTTCCTGTTATTAAATATTAAGCAGAAGAATCATCGTTCCTGCTTAGCTCTCTGATTCCTTTATGAGCAGAACGTCTTCTGTCCAGATGATCGAGTCCCTGACTTGTTTCTGTCTCTGACAGAAAATCAATTTACATCAAACTGATTAGTTAATGTAGTTAGAACGCTCGGATCAACACTCATCATCACTGCAGCCTTACTTTTAGTATTTAAAATGATTACTAGTATTTCTAAGATATGAGTCATAATTGTGTCTAAAATATATTTTAATGGACCTTTTTCTTTCACTTTAATTAAATCAATAACCACTAATATGGCTTGTTTCTGGGGATAGAGCAGCACTATGAGCAGTATTAAATGAGATTTTCTTTCTCAGTTTGCATACAGCACTGCTCTTGTATTAACACTGGGCACAGCTCTACCTGTCTGTCCCCGGGGATCCACCTGGCACTGCCTCATCAATAACTTGGCCTCCAGGTAGAGTCTGCTCACTGACTACAAAACACAACAGAAACAAATTAAATTCTTAATGAGCACAACCTATCACTAATGACTGGGCAAAGTCACTGTAATGTTGCACAACACTTATATCAGCACATTGAAATATGGCAATTAAAATTCGATAATTTACAGAAAACGTAGCAAATTATTTCATGTCCTGGCGTCTGACTGAAGAGGAAGGAGGCAGAACATGGGATCATCCTGTGTGTGTGTGTGTGTGTGTGTGTGTGTGTGTGTGTGTGTGTGTGTGTGTGTGTGTGTGTGTGTGTGTGTGACAGATGGCTCTTCTCTTCTTTCTGTCAGTTGGAAAAGGCTTTGAGCCGCATGTAATATTGTAGCCACACTGAACATTAACACACACACACACACACACACACACACACACACACACACACACACACACACACACACACACACACACATACACACACACACACACAGAGGTAGGAGATTCAAAACATAAAACCAATAAAATAAAGAGAGAATGTTTCACCTGTTACTGCCGTGATACTTTTAGATGGTCAGTTTCCTGTTTTACTTTGTAAGGACACGCCCCCTTGTGTCATGTCTCGTTTTACTTCCTGTCTTTGTGTTTTCCCGCCTTTAGTGATTAGTTTGATCCTCCTGTGTCTCATCACCCTGCTGCTCTTGTGTCTTTGCCTGCTCCTCCAGCTGTGTCCTGTTCTTGTGATTAGTTGTCTGTGTATATACATATATACATACCTGTGTGTCCCGGCGTCCTTGTAGCTCACCTGGAGTGGGTGCACCTGTACCAAGGTTGAGTCCGTACCGCAGCAGCCTGGGTTCAATTCCAACCAGCGGACCTTTTGCTGCATGTCTGTCTTCGACTGTACTGACGGAAAAAGTAAAAAAAGAATCAATTGGAAATAGTCTGCTTTAGACTTCTGATTTTGTACGGATTAAATAAATAAATAAAATGTTAATTGGCTAGCTGTTTCCCCCGTTTCCTAGTATTTGTGCTAAGCTAAGCTAAGCTAACCAACTGCTGGCTGCAGCTTCATATTTACCAGACGTGAGAGTAACTCTGCATTAAAGCAGGTTCTGCGTCAAACACTTCATTTCCTGCATTCTGATTAATTTTTATGCACTAATTTATGGTGTAAATGTATTTTATGTGTGTAAAGGGAAATTCATTATAAATAAATAAATAAATATAAAGCATTAAATCAACTTTACTAATTTATTGTTTTCCCCGCTGAGGCAACACACCTGGAGGCGTGACTTACTCTTCTGTCTCTTGTCTGGGGGAGCTAACACTTATTCACGTCAAAGACATTAATTCATATTAATTAATTTACAAACCCCTGGACTTTAATAGCTAATTTTGAGCAAATTTCAATATTAGCTCGGGGTAATCACAAATATATAGCTACTATAATTGTATAATAATTGCCTTGAAACAAATAATTGTATTTCCCGAAATGTCAAACAATTCCTTTAAGCCAAATATGGCAGCAGAGCCTCAGTCAACGTTGGACATAATCTTAATCTTGTTGATGCGAGTGCAGATTTTGCAATTCTTCTGTTCATTAGGATAAAAAAAAAAAACAGAATATGCATCAAGTTGACACAAACAGAAGTCTTACAGTCTGGCATAATGAATCACTCCATGACACAATCTACATCTAATGAGCTATCCAGATTGTAAACAGTTTATCATAAAATGCTGCTGAGTTCTACACTCTGCATGCACACTGCACGTGGAATATCTCTGTGATTATATCAACGATGAAGAGCAGCGAGAGAGCGTTCCACCAACAATGTTAGGAATAAATAAAGTGGGGAAAATAAAGTCAAAGCATCTCTCTGGTACTCTGCAGAATTAGCATGATGTTAAAAACAAGCCTCTTCTCTGGTGTGTGTGTGTGTGTGTGTGTGTGTGTGTGTGTGTGTGTGTGTGTGTGTGTGTGTGTGTGTGTGTGTGTATCTGGCGTTGCATATTATGGGTTCACAAGAAGGAGAACATGGACAGAAAGTACTTTGCAGAATGTCTGTTTTGTCAAACTTGAAAAGGAAAATAACTTTAGAGAAATCTGTAAAATTAAGAAAACAGAAAACCTGCTCTGAAAAAATATATAATTAATGTAAACAAACAAACAAAATGGCCGTACAATACAAGAGTTGTACTTTAAATTGCCATAGCTCAATAAAAAACTATCTTTTATTTTGCATTTCTGCCCGCACGTGTTTGTCGTTAGTCCGCCGGACTAATGAGCAGCTGAGATAAATGTATTCCTGTCCCGTGTAATGACATTGTACAAGTGTTTCCTGCAGGATGGAGTCCTGGCATGTCGCACTCTTTAGGGGACACAAATCAAGCTTCCATTGTAAGCTCGTCAGTCATCACTGTGTGTTCTGGCAAACTGCTCGGCTCTCACAGTTGGAGGCTGGCGATGCTAGTTCTGCCGTGTCAAAATAATGATAGGACACTGCAACACTTTACTTTCATTATGAAGTTTCTTCCTCTTTCAGAAAGCCAACAGTGGAAAACTGGAGTTGAGAATTAAAAAAGTTAGAACGATATATAACTACACAGCAATATTTATATTGTCAATGACATAAATATATGTATCAGGTAAAGGAAATTAAGATATAACCAGAAGTATATAGCTATCAGTATAGGTATAGGTCTAGATGTATAGTGTATATATATATATATATATATATATATATATATATATATATATATATATATATATATATATATATATATATACGTACCTTTTGTCCTTTATTGCACTTTAGATGTTTTTTCTCTCCTTTTCCCCAATTTATTTTTTATCTGGATGAATTGTTATTATGTTCATTTGTCATTGTGTGTGTGTGTGTCCCTAAAAATAACATTAATATTCTACTTTCATGTAAAAATTGCAAAAACACATTGAAAACAATTAAATGAATGGAACAATGACCAGATAGATTATCTCAATATTTAAAAGCAAACCTTTCCCACATTTTCTCTTCCACGACTTTGTTTTAAGGCACATATTCATTGATTACTGACCGCTTCACATAACCACCGTGGTGAAAAGGCAGATATAGTGCACGTACACAGTAACCTGGACGGCATGAATTAGTCCATGCAAGTGATGAAACATGACCTGATTCCTACAGTGTCCCCAGACCGAACGGGCGGGATGGATTAAGAACACAGGAGTCTGACTCCCAACGTTTGCCAGACGCTGCAAAAAATCTATTTCAACACTCGCAATTCATATAGGCGAAGTTCCACTCGTAGGTAGCTGCTTCGAGGTAGATTTTGATAAGCAACATTACTCACCAGCAGCCGAAGAGACTGCGTACGCATGTGAATCACCGACTGACTTACATCTGTTTGTAAAGGTGTTTTCTTTTTGCCTCTCACAGAAAAATAAAAACAAAGTGATGGATTCTCCTTCCAGATCCATCAATCTGTCTCTATCCAACCTCTATTGCTACTAAGTGGCAGCTGTCTCCGCTGAAGCTACACACACTTCCTCTACACTGATCACAAACACACACTGTCCTACCGTACATGTTTGTATATATCAAACACATTTATATGACGAGAAGCAGAGACACTCCTGAGTCATTAGATGCATATTTATACCTCCCAATTTGGAAAATAAGGCTTCAATACTCACTGGATAAGAAACATTTTGTGGTTAATTAGGGAACATTGGTTGGCATAACTTGCATAGTGCCATTGATTTCTTCTGTGGGGATGGGAGCTCTCAGTAGGAGTCAAACACACAGAGTTTTAATTCATAAAAAAGCATACAGCCCCGCGGGCACCGGCCCAGTCAGCCCGACTCAATTCCTGTGCTTGGAAAATGTGTAAGTGATACTGCAAGTGGCCAATTTATACAACTATGTGCCCAGAGAGCCTGTGTGCTTAGAAATCACTAGATGCATATCATTACGTACTGTGTGCTGAAAGGGATGCTCCCTCTTAGGATATTGAACACTTTACTTCACAGTGCAGGTTTAAAGACACCACGACTCCTCTTTAAGTCGCCGCATCTGTCTCTCTCCTCTGCCGCCTCCTGTCTGTCTGCACATCGTACTCATCACGGCATCAGGAGGAAACCCATCTATGGTCACTGACAGGAAATCCTCTTGGCACGGAGGATGAGCTGACTTCAAACTATAGTGTCTTCCAAACAGCAGACAGGGAGCGCTCCGATAAAAGAAAGCCAGGGTTGAACTGCCAAGTGATTGTTTTCCAACCACCACAGAACACAATGGGGTTTTGACGTCAACTTCTAAATTTAAAAAATCAACTTCTAACAATTATTTTCCCTCCTGGGGCTGCGATTACGCATTTGCTAAATGTTGGATAAATGCAATCAACAGAAAGTGTTGGATTCCCACACACACACACAGATACTGTCGACATGAACACACACACACACAGATACACACATATTTTTAGCCATTCCCTGTTGTATCCTCACTTCCAACAGCGCTTTCAACTCGGAGAGTCGGTGTGTGGGAATAAGTGTTTCTTGGACAGATCCCACGTTGATATAATAGAGCAGATAAAGTAGAATTAACTGGGTTCATAGAGGACTGGACAGAGACGCTGTGTGGAGGTTCTGTTTCTAAGTATAAGGCTGGATTTGTTGTGTGTGTTGGCTCAAAGAAAACAAGTTTCAAAGTCGATTCTTGACCTTTGAAAACAACTTCATTCAGGGCTTAACACACATTTATTTAAATGGAAAGATTTTAGAGTTTTTTGTCACTTTAAATACGAGATATAGAAGTGCAAACATTTGGAAACATTTGGTACAGATAAAGGTATTTGGTTAACAAAGTAATGTGTGGAGAGGGAACATGCCTTCGCTCCTCTCTTAAAGATGGCTATCTACTGTAAATCAATAGGCCTGCTCACTATTGGCGCGACTGCGAGCTGACTCAGTCTAATTACCCTCTGGTCCGACCTTTAAATCACACCAATGAGAACAAATAAATAACGACCGGTTAAAGTGCCGCCGTCTTAGCACTTTCGTCAAAATCGGCGTGCACAAATGAATTGTAAATTTATGGAAATGCCACAAAGCGTGAGAGGGAGCGTCTTGCATTTTGGGTGACAAATTGAAAGCGGAGGAACACCCGGGAACTGTCTGCCTGAGTGCCAAGTGCGACAGTTAATCTCTACACTGTCCGGGGCCACTTAATTCCCAGTGAAATGTGGCACACATTCCCCACTACTTACCCATGTTCCTCTTCCTTAGCATTGTCATTTGGTGTGCACTGACAATGCGAAGTTTGACGGAGATGTTGACAGTAACTAACTTCAAGATTTCAGGTAATGAGGGGAATATTGAGAAGGATGTGCTGCAGCCAGAAGAGAGAAGTACGATTGATAGTAGGGAATATTACGACGCCATCACCCCGGGAACTTTTCCTTTTACATGATCCTTGATACTTCAAGGTAAAGGCTTCGCACAAGCTGCAGTCAGATGTCTCAATGTAATGTTAGAATTGTTTTTAAAGCCCGGGGCGAACTTGTAAACAAAATGCAAGAACAAAAAAATAAAATCTTTCTTGCAAGGACACCATCACGTGTATTTAAAGAAATACAAACTGTAGCGCTGACGAGGTGAGACGCTCAGCTCCTGCACTGTGACTGCACAATATTTGAGTGCTGTATTTGATTGGACGACTAAAAGGTGAGCGGGCTCAGAGTGTAATATAGATCCACACACACACACACACACACACACACACGTCTTCTTGTTGTTGGATCAGGACGAGGACGAGGGACGAGGGACGTACCGCGTGTTTACCTGCATGTGCTGCAGTGACACGCAGCTGGTTAAAGCTTGAAGATGTTTAACTCTGAAAGCTAAACTCAATTTGTTTTGTTCCTCCATCTCCACAAAAGATGGACAACAAAGCTTGCGAGCCAGACTTGGTAATGCATGCAAACAAACATATTTGTATTGACTTCAGCAGTCGTTTTGAGTCCCAACTAGTGAGCTCCGTGTATTTAAAAGTGTAGCTGTAGTAAATCTGAAGTTTGACGGCTTTATTAAGTGATCCCGGGGTTTTTTCTCATGTGCTTGTTTGGACATCCTGCTCTGCTCTATAGCTGCGGCTGCTTCAAACACTGATCTGTGTGCAGGATGGGAACGCTAACAAAGGCCAATTTAAAGGCTCTTGTGTTGTGCAGAATATCTGCGAGGATAGTTCACTCATATAGAGGACTAATAAGGTTTCGGACTCTCAGAACACTTTAACAATCCGACAGGCGACTGCTTTAAGGAAACACACATGCAGGATACAGTCTGACATCTCTTGCTTTGCCTGGAGGGCGTAGAAAGGTTTAGAGACGAGCACCTGGAAGATGAACCTTGGAGTTAGAGAGCTGAGATTATATGTTATTAACATCATGTGCATTGTATAACATAATCACATTTCCACTGGACTGCTTTTATGTAGTGCTTTTCCACTTAAAGCGCTTTTACAACACAAGTCAGCCTTCACACATTCACACATTCACACACACACAAAGTGCAACCTGCTCATCAGTCACACACACTCACACACACTCACAGTCATTCAATGTGACTGTTCAGTATCTTGCCCGAGGACACTTGGCATGTTGACCTCAGGGGTTGGGGATTGACAGGGGATTAGTTTTCCTTCGTTGTTTTTACTTAATAGTTAATCATTAGACATTTTCTCATTTAATTCAACATATATCTACTTGATGAGGTGATAATAAATGACTCAAAGGGGCCATATCTTTGCAGATTTAGTATTTAATTGTGTTTAAATGCAGGACTTTTACTTGTAAATGTGTATCTGTACATTGTTTTTAAAGGTGCTTTTACTTGTAATGATCAGAGAACTTCTTCTGGTCACTCTGCAATCTAAAGAAATCTCATTATTTACAACTAGCTTCTTCTAAAGAGCGACTCCGAGTTACAGTTAGTCGCTCCTTGAGCTGGAGACAGGGGGGTTTGCGATGTGTCAGGCTGCGGTGACAAAATGAGCGGGGGCTTTCATCGGCCCTGTGGGTCATTAAAAGCTCCCGAGGAAATGTTTCTGCCTCGTTCTCATTTATCCATTAATCTGCTTTAATTAATTCTCTTTCATTTACCTTGGTTAGAAGAAATCAATAGCACAGGTTTCACTTAATTTGACAAATGTTCTTGTGCTTTATCCCTCGATGCTGTGCGTGCGTGCGACTGTGTGTGTGTGTGTGTGAGCGTGTGTGTGAGAGTGTGTGTGTGCAGCATAAGTGATGTGGAGATTAGTCTGAAGTGTCTGAATTGAGTCGTCTGAGATTTGCAACCAAGGTATGAGTTTATTTTTGAGACTGAAGTAAATATTGACTTAGTATTAGTCTCAATCTAATCCGACTTTGTTAGTTTGTGCGGTGGAGGAGTTGTCTGGAACATTTACACCCAGAACATATTGTTTTTTTCACCGCCCTGATCCTTTGAGCTTTCTCGTCTCCTCCCTAACATTTATACGCTTTTTTCTGAAGCTCAAAAGTCAGTCCCAAAGGTTTCAATTAGAAAAGTGTGGTGCATCTGAGTGTATTACTTTAATAGTAGAGAGTGATCTCCTGAGTGCTGGAGAAGGGTACTGCTCTGTCTCTAACCCAGGCTAATTGGGTTTCTTTCAGCTTCATCCAACAACAGTATATTGAAAAAGAAACGAAGAATTATTTCATTGTGAGCTGCAAATCTCAGCCGAGTGAACATTTGTGTTTCCCACCAGCTTCACAGGCTGTTTGTTTATCAGAGTTATTGTAACTGCATGTTGGTGTTATTCCTTGATATATCATCTTGTTTGTCTTTTGGGTTACATAATGTAATGTTTGCAGAAATAAAGAAATCAATACTTACAACATGTTGGAGGTTTCAGTAGCTGAGACTCATGTCTCGTCGAGTTTGATGAAGTTTTCTTGTCGTCTTGTCACTTCCTGTTTTATTTTGTACCTACCTCTTGTTTCTCAATCCAGATCCCTTTACTTCCTGTCTTTGTGTGTTTTCCCGCCATCGTCAGCGTCTGCCCCGCCCCTGATTGTTTCCACCTGTTCCCACTCACCTCTCGTATAAACAGTCCCGTCTCCTCTTGTCTTGTGCCAGTTCGTCTGGTTGCATCATGTGCAATGAACCAGCGAATTAAGAAGCGTGATTTGTCTGAGAAGTTTGTGTTTGATTACTTCTACTCACAACGTCAAGTGACGCTACATTAAGTCACGTCCATAACTTTCTTTTCCACCCAAACCATCTTCTTGATCTTTTGTTCTAAATATAACCAATCGTTTGACAGCGTGCGATTCCACGGAGGCTGATGCGAAACGTGCAACGGCAACATTTGTTCTGGTGACCGGGTCGATAAAAAACATGCCATGTGTTAAATATACCTTTGCAGTTGTTGAGATGATAAATAACAACATTAAGAGTTCATCTTTACTAAATGCTTCAGATTAATTACGTTTTCCAAAAGTTAAATGCTGTCTTGTTAAATTAGACCTATTCAAAATAATACTCGCAGCAAAGAGATAAATCCACGTGAGTGTCTCCAGACTGCATGAAGCTGCTGAATAGTTAATTATCAGGCCGGGTGCAGTGGAAGTGGAATATGAACGCGACATTGGCTCGGTTATGGTACGGCAACTTCATCAACAGCACACGTCCATTTTTGATGATGGAGTAGCAAATGAAGTGTCTGAAATGGTCTCCATTTTCCCTCACCTCCTCCTCCCCCCTCGTCTCTCTCATCATATTTCTTGTTGAGGAAGTGGTGAGGGAGGGAAATATCTACCTAAGTGATTCTGTCAGGATGAAAAAGCATCGTGCAACAGGTGTGACCTTTCATACTGCAGTTTCAACACGAGCGCAAGCAACACTACTAAACTGCATGTGTGCTTAAAAGAGTAGAAGATGCAATAAATTAATTAATTCATGGCGTCGCTGATTTCTATCCCTGTGGAGCTCAGTGTTTGGAATCAACACAAATACCTTTTAATCAGCTGAATTGAGTTGAAAAGTGTTTTCCTCAATCTGCGTGGAAGAGGAGCTGCTGGTGACATTAACGCAGCAGCACTGATGGAGGAAGAACAAATCTTTCATTTAATTAAAAGAAGACTTTCTCCCACGAGGCTCTTACTGTAAATGTTGAGCGGTTACGCCTGCGTTCACTGGAAGCTTCTGCATTAGAACGACTTCATGGTGGCTCTAAATGTAGTCATGTCTACGATGTGATGTTCTGTGCACCTTGTTTCAGGTGAATTATTCACAGTTCTGGACATCCAAATATTTAGTTTCTCCATCGATTCTTCCAAAATCTTTCCCCTTTATTACCCATTCACTTCTCCTTCTTCTTCTTCTTCTTCTTCTTCTTCTTCTTCTTCTCCTCCTTCTTCTTCTCCTTCTCCTCCTTCTCTCCTTCTTCTTCTTCTTCTTCTCCTTCTTCTCTTCTCTTCTTCTTCTTCTTCTTCTTCTTCTTCCTTCTTTTCTCTTCTGTTCTCTTCCTTCTCCTCCTTCTCTTCTTCTTCTCCTCTTTCTCCCTTCTTTCTTCTTCCTATCTTTCTTTCTTTCTTCCTTCTTTCCTTTCTCCTCCTTCTTTTCAGAGGAGATGGACTCGCACTGTGTACTGAATGTGCAGCCCTGTGCACACGTGCATCATGCAAGATCACGTGAGTTAAAGTAGAAAAGAATTGTACTACTATTAGTAATTAGAACATCTTGTTTGTCTTTTTGTTTTTTGCAAAATAGTCAAATATGAATGTGAGCAAATTGCAACTTTAAATGTTTAATGTAAGTAAAAGCAGCGATACAACCATGACAAATTAATATTACTTAAATAAAAATACCAAATTATCAACAGAAATAGAACTTAAGTGTTGTGCTTTTATGTGTTATATCATTAATACGGATGCATTAAATAATGCCATAGTATTTTGACGTTAGTTGGTCGGTACTCTTAGGTAGTAGGATTTCCATAAATATCCATAATATTTTATACATGATGGTTATATTAAGGCTTTCCTATTAATACAAATACATATAAATACAATCTTAATATGAAATGAGTAACTACAGCTGTCAAATAAATGCGTTGGAGTAAAAAGTACATGATGTTTTCACGTGTAGGAGGTCCAGGCAACATGTATAATCTATGCCTGACTCCTCTTCATCACCAGCCACCTGGCTGCAACCTGTGCTGCAATATGTGCACATCTGTGAAGCCCCAGGAGACTCCACAAATGATCCTGCCCTGTGCACCCTCCTCCCTCTTGGTGGTCCACCTCCCCAGGGAGAGATGTCCTGCATGCCTGCGCACTGCAAAGACAACTGTGTGACCTTCCTTGATGAGCACACACTCTGTACATCACTCCTAGCTGTGCCGTCAAGCCCTGATACTCTGTCATCTTCTCATCATCAGGTGTCCTCTGGCCGGTTCTCCCAGGACACAGACGGCTCACTTACAGTACCTGTGCTGATATTTCAGACAGCAGCTCGGTGTTTGGACGGTCACAGAGATGTGAATGTGAGCTGAGAATACTTCGACACTTTGACCCGTCTGTCTTAAACTGCTCAGTTGACCCTCTCGGCTGCAGCTTCTCACCCGCTCTGAGGAAAGTGTTGCCACGCCATGCTGGTTGGAGTATCTCGCCTTTGGCACCTGACTGTCACACCGCTCTCTCCTCCGATCACTTAAAATGCCTTACAGTCTTTCCATTTTGAGGCGCAGAGGGCATACAGAAGGAGCCGGAGAGGCAGAGACAATATGAACTGACTGAATCAGGCGGTTGACACAATGAGGCCTGGCCTATCAGTGATGCTCTGCTCCATCGCCTGCTCCCATCATGTCCTTGCTCCTTATTGCTACTGCTGTGTAGCTCTTGCATTGCTGCTAGCACTTCCTCCTGGACCCGTCGTCAGTGGAACTGCTTCTTTATTATCCGTCTCTATGGCATCGTACGAACACTGCAGGCTCAAGTCGAATGCCATGCTGTCAAGATTCCTTCTTTTCCGAAAAGTAAAACCACAAAATTAACACAAAATGTAACTTTATCTTCAGCTCTTGTTCGATCTCCCCCCCCCCCCCCCCCCCCGAACAGACAGAAGGGTTTTGCAGACAAATCCAGGTCTTGAACTCGCCTGGCAGCCTTGATTTCCTCACTGCCACCAAATATGGATCCAACACCAAAACTAATCATCATGATGGATGCTGCGCCCTTCAGGTTGCAGTCAGAGCATGGATTGGATGATGGATGGAATCAGTGAAAACACTTCCCCTCTTCAAAAGCAGAGAGCATGTTTTGCTGAGGCTCATCTCCGCCCAGATGATGTGAATCTGGAGCTTTTAGATCACCGGTCTTCTGAGGCAACAAGCTCTTTAAAGGGACTTTTCACAACAAACTCCCTCAGTTGACTAAAGCTGTGTAAGATCTCATCTCAAAACATCGCTGCTGCACATTATGAAACAGGCAAATGTGTAATTTAGTCTTTTATACATCTTTTAATACTTTTTCAACATTATTTCTATCTCTACATTAATTACATGTGTGAAGAAGCAGTGTTATATGACACGGCACTAGCCTCAAGCGTTTGTACAGAAAGTTATCTTTCTTCGTCGAAAGACAGGCGCAAGAAAAAAAATGGCATACACATAAATAATGCATTGATTTGAGTTGTTACAGAGCACTCAGCGAGAGGAGCCAAAAGCAAACGCAACATATTAGAGAGATTCCAGTTTGTTCTTGTTCGTGCTGGAGACTTTCTTCACACATCTGCTGCTGCACACGAGGCTTCTGTCAGAGCTATGAAAACAAAGCGTTCTGAGGTACAGAACAATAAATGATGTCCAAATATGCAGCTCGCTATTCACAAACAGAGACTTCCTGTTTCTCACCTCGCCTCGGAGTGCAGCTCCTTGATCTGAGTCAGTACACCTTCAGAGCTGGTGTGTGTGTGTGTGTGTGTGTGTGTGTGTGTGTGTGTGTGTGTGTGTGTGTGTGTGTGTGTGTGTGTGTGTGTGTGTGTGTGTGTGTGAAAAAACTACATAATGCATTGCATTTTGCCTTTTATAATCAGGGGTGTGTTTAGAAACCTTTGAATGGTGGATTCCCACATAAGACTGAAAGAGACAGCGCAGCCTCATCCCATGCAGACGTTGTGTGTGTCTTGGTGGTTGTTTTGCTTCTATTTGTAGTTGCTTTGCGTCTCTTTGTGTCTCTTTGTAGTTGTTTTGCGTCTCTTTGTGTCTCTTTGTAGTTGTTTTGCTTCATTTTGCATCGTCAGTTGTGGGTTTTTTTGTCATATTGCATCTTGTTGTCATCGTTTTGAGTTTCTTTGCATCTCTTTGTGGTATTCCTGACCCTCTTTGTGGTTGTTTTGCAACATTTTGCTTCTATTAGTAGTTGCTTTGCATCTCTTTCTGTCTCTTTCTAGTTGTTTGTGTCTCTTTGTAATTGTTTTGCATCCCTTTGTGGTCATCATGCACCTCTTTATTGTTGTTCTGCAGCTTGTTTCCCCCCCCTGGCCACCCCGCTCTTCATAATCATCAGCCAAACATATATCACTTTCTATTTATCACAAACTATTATCAAATCAAAGAGAACAAAGTCTCCACATACCATGTCAGTTTTAGTTTTGGTCGTAACAGAAGTATATGCCTG
This sequence comes from Cottoperca gobio, assembly GCF_900634415.1. Classification (NCBI taxonomy): domain Eukaryota; kingdom Metazoa; phylum Chordata; class Actinopteri; order Perciformes; family Bovichtidae; genus Cottoperca; species Cottoperca gobio. The sequence continues at coordinate 2,715,112 of NC_041362.1, forward strand.
TTGTGCAGAGCGTTTAAACCTTTGTCTGGATTTATATATATATATATTTAGCTGAGGGCAGGAAGCTGCAGTGTTTATAGTGGATGTGGTTTCATCCACACTGATACTAACTTACTGGTTTATTGCAGCATTTGCCGCTTTCTCAAAGGATGCAGCGAATGGAGGAACACTCTGTGTGAGTTAGATCTGCTCAGTGAACCTCTTTATAACAGTAATGTTCATTAGTGGCTAATGTGAAACTTTGAAGTTCCCCAGATGGTGTTGGCTGTTATTATTCATGCTCAGTGTTCAGGCTTCATGACCTGTAAATAATATTCTAAACTGTGTCGTTTCCAAAGCTGGAGCTTCATATGGGAGCGTCGCTTCTCACTTGTACCGGCTCTTTAAAATAAACACTGGAATAGAACATGTATCATTATTTATTTGTTTTTTTTGCAAATTGTGTTTACAATGTCACAACTTCATGTTATTATTACGGGTTTAATGATATGCGGGATCAGGGGAGGAATCAGCTGTCACCAAACGCCAGCGTGCAAACGACGGAGCATTTAAACATTAATAAACAGAAGTGCACCAGCAAGCCTGCACTG